>NC_088605.1:4534755-4836755 GCF_036013475.1 Columba livia | reverse complement strand
AATAGAAACCAATCTGTCTATCTAGGTCTTTATTCCAAACTTTTCTTTGCTTCCCCTAGCAACTGAGCACTTCTTTGCCAAAATAGATAACCAAAGATGACAGAATTCTTACCAGAACTTGTTTAGTAGAAGATGCCAGAGATATCCCTGCACTCCCAAAAAGACATTCAAGTGGCTGTGCGTGATGCTCTAAGCATAATGCAATTGATGGTTAGACTGTGAGTGGTGTCAAAGGGAGAAGGAAATCGTTCTGTACAGTTCGGGGCAAGAAGTCATGCTCAGCTATCTAGTGGAGTATCCAAAAAGGTAATATATATCATCATAAAGAGCTTCTAATGTACAGCCAGATCTGCACTTTGTAAGCCAGATTTCACTTCAGCTAAGGAGAATGTGCCCAGAATAGATAGTATGCATGACACATGATTATTTTATATATATATATATATATATATATATATATATATATACACAAATATTTCATAATGTAATTTCTTGTAACAGTAATACTTAAATAGCAAATGTAGTCTGATTTTTATTGTTGGACAGAAGACCAGAGTATAGCACAACACCGACTGTTTGAACAGTCTTCCATAATTTTTTCCCATATGTTTTCCTTCTCCTTTTCTTGACAGGGAATACAAGTGTGTCTGTCTGTACATACACACACGTGTACACTGTTTCCACACACATGCACATGAAGAGATATAGATAGATATATATGAATATGTAGTATGTCCTACACACACACACACCAATTACTAACACTTTACTGGACCTTTCATAAGTGCACTTCTGTTTCCTGAAATGCTCTTAAATTTTTGTACATGTATTTTTGTGCAAAAATGTTGTTATTATGCCTATAGAAATGATGGGAAGAAAAGTAAATGTTTCATTTCCATATTATGCAGAAATTAATCGAGTGGAAGAAAGTTCTATTGATTCTAGCTAAAAATACTCTTTCAGTTGTCATCCTCAAGTCATATGCTTTTTAGGTTCTCATGCAAGTGCATGAGAGTAGTGTACACCCCATTTAATCTGATCATGATTGCCTGCTATTTTAATTAACCTTTATCGGAATACCTATATTGCCAAGAAAATATACTTTGAGAAGCTCCATTAATAACACTATTCTTTGTTAGGGTTGTGTTTTTTTTTTTTTTTTTCCTGTTTCACTCATCAAATTCTTTAGACAGATAATAAATCTGTGCAGCCTAGGGTTGTTGGCAGGCTGTTTGTTTTGTTATGTTTTTAAGTATAGTTTTAAACGTTATTTTTCTGAGAAAAAGAATACTTAAGAAAATAATTTCATACCTACTTTCCAGAAAGGAAAACCGAGGCAGAGATTATACGGTTTTTCCCTCCCTGTACAGCAGATCTAGCCAATAGTGGGTTCAGATAGATAACCCAGATAATACAAATGTTTAATACTAATATTTAATGATCATACCCTCCCCACTTTACATCCTTCCTTGCTTCCCACTGGTACATCCCTACCCGATTATCTTTCTGGCTGAGATCAACAAGGTGGTCCAGGCTGGTGTTTCAGCTTCAGCTCAATCCTTTTTTCTCACTATGAGGTCTATATCCCGATAGTCTTTATTCCCGTGTTTCCCCAGAAATAAGACAGGGTTGGTATGAATTTTTGCTCCAGATGTTGCTTACATTTTTACATGTATAGCTGCCTGGAGAGTATTTAAATTGACTTTTTAGATGAATTGTAACTAGGGCTTATTTTTGGAGTAGGGCTTATACTTCAAGCGTCCTCAAAAATCCTGTTAAGGTTTATTTTTGGGGTAGGTCTTATTTTCAGGGAAACAGGTTAATCAAATCTTTGACATTTTCTGCTAAAACCAGAGGCTACCTGACCATGAAAAGCACCTTTTGAACCTTCCGAATCACGTGTCTGCTCACCATAATGGAGTAAACCAAATCATTTTCTTTTATGCTCATGCAAGAGCATGAGACAATTTGGTGTAGCCATCGAAGTACCATGGTGTAATGGAGCATTTATTTCATTGAACAGCATCTCTCTAGCTAATCAATACTGACCTGAAGACTTGTCACCAGGAAAAAGATAAGGTTGAAGTGAACTTCAGGTGGTCAGTTAATCTTTCTTTCTGTTCTAGGGCAGGATCCTGTGCCTGGCCATGTTTTATAACCCACCAAATGAGTTACTAAAGGGTGCATTTTGGTGTGTTTTCCAAGATATCGGAATTTTTGTTCTTTTCTGTTATTTTTCTTCTTTGGCAATAGACTCCAACTCCATATGTTGCTTCCTTCTACTATAAAGTTACTAAAGAAAGCTCAGCAGATCCTCCCCTACTCTTAACTGGATCCTTTCCACTTTCATTGGGAAGACAGAGTGCTTTAGATGATAAAGAGCTGATCAGTTGTTTTCAATGGAGTTTCAATGAACTAGCTTTACTGTCACCTTGCTCTCTATAAGTATAGACATTTCAGCAAGAGTAAGGTCTGCTGCTTTTCGTCCACCATGGGCTGCACGCTTTAAAGATTAGCCTGGTCTCACTTTTTTATTTTTAACTAATATTTTCTATAGGCCTAGTAAAGTATGAATGTTGAAGTGGGATTTTCCAGTCACTGCTATTTGAATCATAAACACAACCCTCCATGCAAGTACAAGTCAACAGATCTGACCTTATGGGCTACTCTCAAAGCAGCCTGGTGAATGAAAAATCACAGGACATCATAAATTCTATCTAATGAAATACATGCAGATAGAACAAGAGATGTTATATCTGCATATAAAGGAGAGAATGAGTCCTGTTTGTTCTCAGTTATGCCACCTCATTTATAGCTGCTTACTCCTTGACAAACAAGTAAAATATTTCATATTTCAAACATGATCTGCAAGCAGAAAAAGAAGGCGTAATTTAAGAGACAGTAATACCAGTTGCCTCTTTAGATTTTCATGTTTTTTTGAGTAATATTACTTACGAACCCTTGCATAAGATGAAACAAAGTAGTTGGTAGTAAAATATCAAATAAGAGAGAGCACAATGTTCTCCCTAACTGCAGATGTGTGAAGAACTGGAGATGATTTGGTGGGAGCTGAAGGGGAGAAGGAAGCAGTAAGAGTTAGCTTTGGACATTTAGTGTTCTAAATTTCTTTTGTCAAAGTTCTTTCTGTTTCATTGTTGATGCTATGAGAGAAATCTGATAAATACTAATGGGAAGGTATCACTTGGTTCAAAACAAATTTGAATACCAAATCAGCAGGAGCCCACTGACAAAGCACTGAATAAGCCTAAATGTTTTCTGCACACAAATCAGGTGCCATATGTCATATGATAAGAGGAAAAGCAACTTTATCCTACTGATAAACTATAAATGTATTAGAATAAACTAAGAAATACTATTTGCCAAAGTAGCTTTTCTTTTCTTTCCTCTCCTCTCCTCTGCTCACTGTAATGCTTATATCTAAAACCATTCTCAGTTATCTTCTTCTTGGACACCAACTGCAGCTTTAAAGAAGCTGTACGTGTTTTATTTCACATGCTTCTCTTTGCTACAATTAAATACACAGGAGAGAAAAACATCCATTTTTAATCATTCTCCCTCAGAGGGAATTAATTCACGGGAGCCTTCTTATGTATCTTCTGCCCCTTAATTCCGAGGTTTTCCTGCCCCTACCAAAGGGAGATTTTTAGGAAAATGCAATGGGACCTATGTGGTACAAGCAATATGCTGCTGCTCTGTGATATGGAAGTAGCCGGCTAATAATAAATATTCCTCCTGTCTTCTCCCCTAGAAACTGTGACTAAGACTTCTAGTGTCTATGATCATAAATTATTACTTGACAAGGTTCCATGAGATGGCTCAGGTGTATGTGGGTATTTCATGAACCCTGTAGCATCAAATAAAAGTAACTGTGTGCTTTAAACAGCAGCTTTTGTGGAGGTTACAGTATCATATTTCTTATTTTACAGACGGAGAAAATGGGATATTGACAGTGAATGATTTATGCAAGATCAAATATATAAAAAGTTAAACAGGAACAGAATACAGAATGTCTCATTCATGTATCTGTGTTTTGACTACCAGAATATGCATTTGGTATTTGTACTTTTTAGTGGGAAGATTATCAAGGCCACAGAAGACCCCAAAAGCTCACAAACTGAGTCAGGCGACAATTTCTCATCATTGTGCCTCTGCAGTCTTCCAGTGGTAGAAGGCCATCATTATGCATACGACACTGGATCTGAACCTCTTTAGCAGGGCACTGTATGAAACCAAGTTAATTAATCATTCTGCAGGGCTGAGTAAGTAGCTTGTTGAACTTCTTTCTCCATGCTTAATTCCAGCAGAGAAAACTTTTTTTCATTGGACCTGGCCAGCAGGACTATTTCTTAACAGCAAGAACTGCTGAAGCGGTTCCTGGATGGCCCATTACTCAATTAAAAGGTCATCATTCACTTGCCCAGTTCTCTCTTCTTTCTCCTGCCATTAATTGTTTAATTTTCTGCCAAATACAAATTAACTTTTATGTGTCTGATGAGCAATAGAAGGTGACATACAGATAAAAACAGTTTCAGAAAAGCTTGCTCACAATGCACAGTGTCCTACCTCATAAATAATTATTGGCCCCATACCAGTAGGCTCACATAGAGCAGCCTGCAGAAGTTCTTTTTAGTGTATTCTAGCTTTAACAAAGATTTACTGAAGGGTTTTTTTCCTCATGTGCATGGATATTTCTATCTATTTCTGATCACAGCAAGCAGGCCAAGTAATTCAATTTGACTAGGAGTACAAAATTGTGGACTAGTATTGCAAAAAGAAAGACTCCTGTTGCTCAAAAGCAGATACCAAAACCACATATGCTTTCATGGTCAGCTCTCTCCCAGCAGAAAATAATTTCCCACCCATTCATAAGTTTTGGAGGTTTGATTCCCCCATATAAACTGAACCTTTCTGGACCCTGCAGCTAAGACAGCAAGGATTCCTTGCCCTCTGCCTGCAAAAGATGGAGGTGAAGTAGTAAAAACGACAGTAAGTTCCTATGGAATCTGTTCTTGCCAAGTGACAGGTAGTTCTTTCAACCCACCAGAAGTATACAAGTGCAGAAAATATTGTAAGAATGCAAAAACTTCTAATTATTCCGGCCCATCCCCCTCCCCTCCCCGCAAAGATCCCAGAGGATTTCTCTAGGGACACAAAGAATTGCATGACTGGGGTTCTCCAGCTCTGCTAATGTTCATCCTTTATTGTGTTTGAAGCTGAAGAGGTTGGCTCAATTTCATCTGACTGCAAAATAATTTAGCGCTTAATCCTAGTTGCTTTCTAGTAGTGCTGATTCCAAATCTGGAGATGCGCCAAGGTAAAAGGATGGCAGAAGGAAACAAATGATAACCTGAAGGGACTCCAGGCATAAAAAGTTATCTTCTGTATAATATGATATAGTTATTACTGTTAATATTTGTGGCTGTCACAGTGCCTGCAAATCCTAGTTCTAGACCATCATCACACTCCTCTAAGTACCACAGATTCTATAATAAAAAAAGGACAAAGACTAACATGTTATTTTATTCCTTAGGGGGCATTTTCTTTCTGTTAAAAAAGTCTACTAATAAAGATAAAGCAACAGCATCTTAATTTGGGATGGATGGACTTCTGTGCCCTGTTTCCATTGACAGGAACACTGGGCAATCCGATTTCATGTCCATGCAATGACACCTTTATGTTCCTGCTACCCAGGAAATTTCAGCTTTACAGATCAGGAAGCTGAAATATAGAAAAGAATTACTTGTCCAAGGCCATAGGGCAGGTTCTGGCAGAAATGGGAATAGAAACTGTGGATACCAAGTCACACCAACTATACTAAATAACACACCAAAGTGTCTTTTCATTTTCCAGCTTTCTCTACTGCATTTAGGCAATTACAGGGCAAATTCAAGGTACAATGCCTTTTTAATTAAAGATCTTTGTTGTCTTTTTCTGAATTAAAAAAAGAGACAACTTTGTTTAGAAGTCATTGATACTTACAGAAAATATTTTGGATTTTTTTTGTTCAAAAGGTAAGGAGGAATCAAAACAATTTTATTTAATTACTGCTGTAATTTTGCTTGCTTAGTGCAGAAAATCAGTTTATCAAGTTGACAGGGAAGGAATTTATAAACCTAATTGTTGTACTTGTAATAAAAAAAAATATATCACTTAACAATTAGACAGAAATAAAAGTTCAGAATTCTTAAAATTATTCAAAAGGTTGGAATATGATGGAAAACAATGAATTGTTTCTAGATTCCAATAATGGTGCTTCTCTTTTCCCATGCTAATGAACACTGAAAGAAAAGTATGTCATCGAAGTGTAATCAAAGCCAGCTTGGTTTACAAATCATGGACAGGGACAGGAGCAGAACTTGGATTTTTTTTCAATCTCACACTAATAGTTCAGCAAGACACTGAAGTGCACATTAAAGAAGATAATACTTCCCCAGATATTTTACAAATGCAAACATACAATATGTATTGAGCTTTTATCAATATAATGAAATGAGAGACATCAGCACAGAAGTAAGAGGGTGTTTGTAAACTGAAATGGACTGTTCTGAACTAACACACTAGGATATTAAATACAAATTACATAATGTATTTATGTCACCTGAATAATGTTTTACACTTGATTGGTAGGGGATGATCGACTGAGCAGGGATGTAAGAAATACAGTAGCTAATCAGAACCCTCATTACCTGCAAACTGAAGTAGACTCGTGAAGGAAATCAATACCACCTCAGCATTGGGATAATGACAGCAAACCTTCATCTGCAAATCCTCAGTCATGGCAACTGAGGTTTCGCAGTTTGTCCCTGTTCAAGTAAATGGGACTAGCATCACAGTAAAGATTTATAGGGCGAGATCCACAATGAGGTATTCATTCTGGTTTTGCCCAGAGTGAAGGGTATTGAGTCTCACTCTTTGTACTATGAGGACAGCTCATTTTACTTTATTAAGTAGAAAGAATGAGGTATGAAAGGTTCCAGAAGATTTAAGGAACTGGTCGGTCAGTTGACATGATCTCATCTGGGCAGGTCTAAATGAGAAGCAGTAACATGAAAAGATGAAGAAATTTTCATGAAGGGATTTTGCTCTGCTGCTACATACAAATAGGATACGTGAAGACTGACAACTGTAAAATTGTCAAGGACAAAACCACCAAAGTATTTAACAAAAATACTTCACACTGGTGCTGCGGGACTCCAATGTATAACTGAGCTCTATATGCCTGAATTATCTCCATAGTGAGTTAAATGATTTATTCTAGATCCTGGAGTGGGTGGGGAGAGGAAGTGTAGGCATCATGTTTCACCTTGAAGGCTGCACCTGTTGGGCAGGTATTTATGAAGATTTCATCAACATTTTTTTGATGTGATAACTCTAAAATAAAAGCAAGTTCCTTTTGAGAGTGAGAATTAATTTTTTTTTGTTAATACCTAACAAAACTAGGGTATTCTTTTCTACTTCTTAAAGTTAGCATTTGATACATAACTCTGCCTCTTTTGTTTCATTTAGGAAGAAATAAACCAACACAAATATATTTTCTATAAGTTGGAACTCCTTTATTAGTAACTTCAGAAATATATACCTGGATTTTAATTTTGATCATTCAAAACGACATAGTATTTTGGAAAAGGATAACCATATCTAACCTTTTAAATTTTTTTCCTCTTCCATCTGCTACGCAAGTTTATGATGGTTAAAAGGGAATACCAATAAATAACATAGTGAATCTCTAATTGTGCTACTTTGATGCATAGGGAGTTTTTCACCAAAACTTGTATTAAATTCTAAGGCTCTGTATGGAAAGCTACAGAGCAGTCAAAATTTATTTTGACTTTTCACTGACCCACAATGATAAAAAATTATAATTACAGAATTAGAAGTAAACTGACCTGGCATCTTTTTGAAATGTTGTGTACTCCAGAGACCAATGCTTGTTCTGTATTGCATTTTTACTCTGGGTTAGCAGATCTCTTGGTTGTATTAGTTACTATTTCTTCTTGATCAGACTATGTTTTTTAAATAGCAGGCAACAGAGCAGCTAGTCCGCATTGGAAAAGCAGACCATGTTATTACAAAGCTAAATTCCTTCCTCATAATGCGTAATTAAAAGATGGTCCGTTAATAGTGACATCCATTTTATTTCAAATAACTTTTTTATTAACTACATTTGATTTCAAAGCTGGGTTCATTATAATAATTTTATTGGCTTAACATTAATGTAGTGGTTACTACAGATTACTACTAATTTACCTTACTTCTCATAGGCCATTTCTGAAGGGAAACATAGGTATGTCATTAGATGTTCTAACATATCTGACAACTCAATTAAAAATCAATTGGTTTTTATTTCTATAATGTTTTATTTCACTTAGAAAATCACAGGACTGTGTTTCCAATACTTAAAGTAGACACATTCTCCTACCTTATACTAAGAAATTCTCATTTTTGGGGCATCGTAACTAAAATTCAAGCATACCAAAAGACATGAGGTGCTAATGCAGTGAGAAAACAAGAGAGTCCATGACATGTCAGACCAAAGGTACAAATAGATTATTGTGCTGTTTGCAATGGTGTGCAACAGCGGATGCTTAGAGAGTGAGAAGAAGAAATTGGGCACTCTTATTATGAATACCCAGTATTATACAACCTAAATTATAGTCCATGTACAGGAATCAGTGATAGCTGGCTTTCTTTTACAAGGAAAGAAGATGAAGTACCATCAGAAAATCTTAAGACAACAAACAGGAAAGCAAAAGCTGAAAAGAAGCAAGTTCTGGCAAAACAAAACAAAACAAAAACCCCCAAAAAACCCAACAAAACAAAAACAACAACAACAAAACCCTATCAGCTTTTCTGAAAGTTGCTTACAATGCTAATGTTCAAGTGCAAGACATGGATTTCTCTCTCCAAGGAATCACAGAATGGTTGAGCTTGGAAGTCACCTCTGGAGGTCACCTTGTCTCAGGGCTGGAGAACATCTCCAGTGTCCAGAGAATGCTGTCTGGTCATGACCACAACATGAGAGAGCTGCATCCCATGTCTTCCACTCCCCATCAGAGATTCAGAACTGCAGCTCTCACCCCCTGGGAGAGGATTCAACCATCAGTGATTGGCACTGGAGATGGAATAATCTATTCTGAATAGGACAGCTACAATTCTCAGGCCAAAAAGAAAGAAAGAAGGGTGAATAAAGAGAAACTCCAACAGTTTGCAAATGTGAGCCAGATTCTTAAACCCCATGACTGCAGAACTGCCTTTGGACAGGAGATTGCCATATTGCAGTTCATGCTCTATGAGTTATCTGTGCATTTTAGACATCAATCCCCCATTCTAACTGTGTACAAAACCCTCAGGTCACAGCCTCAAACTCCTGTCTACTCATTCTACGTTAACCACTAAGCTATGGAGACACATTACAATGTGCCCTTTTTTACCCCTTCCTTCCCAAATGTATGCAAACCCTATATAAAAAAAGTTACTACTCAACAAAGTGCAAAATTTTAAGCTGTTCCCTCATTTGCTTTCAGTGGGAATGAAACTCCTAATTTGATACCTGAAGACACACAGAACATCCTATTTATATGTTGCTTAAATACATATATTTACACCTTAAGATACCTGACTTCCTTTGAGCATCTACCCTTTCTGCTTTTTGCAATATCAAGGTATGTAAGAATGTCACAAGAACAGATGAAAAAATCGCATGCCTCACTAAATATTATACTATATTATAATATACTATGCTGTACTAATTAGTCATAATTGCCAGAAAAGTAACAGTTGCAGATTTCAGAAACAATGTCTTTGTCCTCTAATTTTTTAAACTGAAGAACAGCTTGATATATAACTAGGAACTGGAAGAAAGAGATGTAATGCAACTTCTGCATTAGTTTTGCATGGGATGGAAATGTTCTGGCAAAAATAATGGTCTCTGATATTGCAACCTAATAGGTTTCTCATTCTGAATACTACTGGCAACACTTGTGATTTCTGATAGGAAAATGTTTGGTAGAAATCGTAGCATCTTGTCAGAATACATGTCAGTGTGAAGTCAAGAGTGTGATTAGTTTTTGCTGTATGATTTTTGTGTTTCACAGAACTATGTTAAAAAAAAAAAAAAGATAGAAAAACTCATGGTAAAATTTTTACTTCCATGCTGAGGGGAATCACTCAGGAAAATTTACTTATTAGCACAATTTAGTGTTAAGGTCAGATTTCCAGAAAGGTACTAAGAGGTCTCCTTTGTTTAGTTTCTGGTTTTCCACAATGACTCCAACTGGCCATGAGAATTTTTCTTGCTATGTTACTGTTTATTGGCTCAATCAGACTACTTATAAAAGAGTATTGATGGAAAATTTTAGGATTGTTTAACTCAATGGTCTTAAATTTTTCTCTTCTATGGAGCCTATATAAGAACTATTGCCCTTGATCTGCTAATCTCCCTTTTAATTTCTTGAATTTTCTTGATGGGAGGAGATGGATGCTTGTCCAAATAGTATTGTTACGTTTGCAAAGAGTGATCAAAAGTGCTTTCTTTGTACCCTAATCTGTTTTGCTTTGGATACCTGTACCCTCCCTAGACCAACGAAAGGATAAAATAAAAAAAATAAAAAAATTAAAAAATTAAAAAAAAAAAAAAAAAAGAAGAGAAATATCTGATAAAATTGGGTATAAATTTCTAGTCAAGGTTTTAATGGGAAAATTGAATTTTGGATTAATTCAAATCTTATTAGTTACTGATGAACTGCTTAGTTAAAATCATTTTTGCACTGCTTTTCAGAAGCTGAATTCTGACTTCTTAACCCAACAATGTAATTTCTCTATCATTACATATTTTTTGTCTCAGTTTTTATCTGAGTACAAAGTATTACATATTTTATAAATGAATGAGTGAAATGCCTTTTTCAAATGACCGAAGAAAATGTTTATTTAAACCTTAATATTCTGCTTAAATAGGTTATTAAAAGAAAAAAAGCAACAAACAACAAACCAAGAAGCCACAACCCTGACTAGTCATTTAAATTAACATTAAAACAAATCTGTTACCAGCACAGTTACAACTGATATTCTGTAATAAGTGCATTTTTTTACTATTGCTTAGTTATGGAAAAAAATAAATATAAATTAAACAGTTTTTTTTTCTTTTGCAGGAAAGAAGAAATATCTGGCAGATCAAGACACTATTTTCTTAATTTAGACAGGTTAAAATATGTAAAGATTAATTGATTTCACAGAAACCTTGCAATTAAAGTGATTGTGACTTTAAGTACAAAAATCCCCATCTTAGATTTTTCACTTTAATAGGTGCAATTTAAAATGTCAAATTCGAGAAAGTGTGTATGCATAATAGAAGTTCATTAAAATATGCACATGCTTAAGTTTGGTCCAAATGCTCGTAAAATTTATTCTTAAATTTTAGATTAATTTATTTAATGGTTTCTATGAATTCCTTTATTAATCCCACAGCTTCATGGAATGGGTAGATTTCAGGATCCAGAGTGTGGGCACAAAATATATGAAGTTCGATATTTCTCCAGTGACTTGTTTGTATCTGTTGTGTTTCCCCCTACCTCAGCAGTATTCCTACTGATGTTGGCCAGTTTATCCACAAGGAAGATCAAAACTGACTGTAATTTCAAGGCCATTTGCTTTGCAGAGATGTGTGAGAATGTACATTTATATTCTCTGCATCTCAGTTTTCCAGTGGAATGTTATAGACTCAGTTAAGACTTATAGGTCACAACCATACTCTGTAATGTGTTCTCAAACCCAGGAAGCTTGTTTTGATAGAATGCTGGTCATGAGAAGACATATCCACCTTCAGCTCTCTAAGTCTCTTTTGGGCCAGCATAGGTTGGTTGGATGTACACTGAGCAACCTCTAGAAGGGGGCCAGGGTGTTGGGCTTTGTGTGAGAGCAGACCCATCACTTTCCTGACTATAAAAATCTCCACTTTTGACCCACTTGGAGCCATTTTTGGTAAAAGAAATCAAAAATTATCTCCAGCATCAAACCAGTAACACAGCAACAAAGATCACTGAAGACACGCATAGGAGACATGGTGGGGAGGGGGCAGAAGAAAATTAAGTCAACTAAGAATGCTTAATCTAGTTATCCTAATATCACACCCAAAAGCTTTTTCTTTCCTTGTGTCTGACATATTGTCGACATTTGCTTTCCTCTCAAGGCCAGTGACACGTTCTCTGCGTGCTCAGGTTGCTATAGCAGGGAGCAGGCTTTACTTGGCAAAGTATGTTAGTTTTTATGTTCAATCCTTTTCTTAAATCTCCCTGGGGTTTCATTTAGATTAAAATCCTCCTTCCTCCCACCAAACATTATTGATCCTTGATTTATTTAGGAGGCAGTTTCAGCACTCCTTCTTTCAGGTATTGACTGCTCTTACTGCCTTGGAAATGATAATGGCCCTTCAGAAAAATAGGTGCTATCTCTTGCACTTGAGTAGACATTAGAAAAATATTAACAGCTCTACCCTACTTGGACAGACAATGAGTAAATCTCTTTGGGAAGCTTTTTCTAAACACTGAACCTAATATTTCATATTAACATGTAAAGTCCTAAGCATATATCAGTGGAATTGGTGCTTGTAGCTCATTAGTGGGTGTTGGTTGAGACAGAAGTGGAAGTAAAAAGATAAAGTTAGGTCTTTGTGAAGTTGACTAAACAGTTTGCTTAAGGGAAAAGCAAACCACATCTCTCAGTTCTTTACATCAGGACCTGTAGAAAACCTATGTACAATTGCACCATTAACAATAGCTGTCTGAAGTATCTTCTTATCAGAGTCTAACTATTGAAGTTGCAGGGCACAAAATACCATTACCCTAAAAAAGAGTTAATGGATAACTGTAACCCCTGCAGGCTCTGCGTGGCCTGTCAGAGTTCATAATTACACCCTGCCGTGGTTACGAAAGACTCTCTCACGTATCACCTGGTAGGATGCTGGTCACCTCTTTAATAGCACTTCTAAACCCAGAAATACTCCTTAAAACAACCTCGAAGAATGTTCAGGAAACTTCTGTTGCATCACAGCTGACAGCAACTGACTGTCTGGCTTTATTACCCTGACAACACTTAAGGGAAAGGAAATGTGTGCTCATCAACTGCTGGGTAGAGGAGAATTTGCCCTTCAAAAATAACAGCTCTGCACAAGGGTCTGTCCACATTCCTGTATGTCCACTGTTCCACATCAGTATCTGAGTTCTCATAATAGGTGTTAATGAACTAAACTAAACAGTATTACAGGAAAGTGTCCACCTTCCTTAGCTTTACAGATGAAGAAAGCATTGAGACAAAGAGGAACCAGGAGCATCCCCACCACAAGGCACAGAGTAAGGATTTGGGTGTCCCTGAGTAGTAACACAATGTCTTGACCAGCTCTCCTCTTCTGGATTCTTTGTATTTACACACATGGTTGAGGGAAGAGATACCCTGACCTTTTAAAAATCCATCATGAAAATTTCCTCAATGTTTTCACTTTGCCAAAAATGAAAGGCAACTACTCTCTGTGACAAACTCTGCTGGGTAATCACATTCGCTAACAAAAAAAAGTTTGTTCTCAGCTATTGTTCCATGTGTTTATTAAAATAAATCAGGGTTAATGCAGTCACCTCTCAGAGTGAATTCATCTCCTGGCAAAGGATTTCGTTTCCAGATGAGACTGTCACTAAACAAGAATGTGGACTTCAACACATAAAAGCAATACGGACAGGCTCTTTGACACTGAACCTCATCATTAAGGTAATAGATATCATGCCCCATTACTTTTAATGGATTGATTAATAACAATTATTGCAGCCTTTTCATAATAATTTTGGAATGTAATAGATGTGCTAATGTTTGGCTTGCAAAAGTAAAGGATGAATGATGGTACCGCAAAGGAACAAAGCAGCCTTCCCATTCCCTCTGTTATTTCTAACACTGAAAAGCATTTCAACTCCAACAGGGTGAGGACCCAACATATGTGAGAAAAGTTGGGAGTGTAATGACATCAGTAATTTTAAGCTAAAACTTTTAGAAATTTTCTGTTCTGTAGAAATACAGCTTTAAGACACAAGGCAGAAGACTCAAAATAGGGTTTGTTAGCTATAGCTTTAAGCTTATAACTACAGACAACTGTTTTGCCCTTGAACATACAATTTAATCCCAGATCTTAAAGTTTAAAAGTAAATGGGATTTCCCACTGAAATTAGATTCTTGTGTAACTTTGAAGATACAGGTCTTTGCTTTGTAAATTGGAGGATGAAGGTGATTGTCCTACATCACAAAAATTCTGAGGATAACTACAATAAAGACTATAAATAAAGTAATGTAGTACAACAGTAATTTCCAAGTAGGAACCACGAAAAATGTATTTTACAAACTCTCCGTGGTATTTCCAGAAGAAGTAGACATTATTCTTCAGACTCCAGGTAAAATACTGAATGTTGAAAATGAAAACACAGTATGCAGTACCATGCTGAGCAAGGAGCCTATCTGGACCATGATGTGCAGAAGTGACTTAAGAAGAACACACAGCACAGTCGATGATAAAATGTTTGGTTTGTTGTTGTCTCCCTGGAAGGTGTAGAAGATCAATACACCCATCAGTACCAGACCCAATGGTTTGTACAGGCTCAGCCTTGCTGCAGGCTTTGATTTCTTACATTCTGCACCCTGAGCAGGAGGGAAGCGCTGTGCATGTGTCGGTGCCTGTGTTTGTGTGTGCATGTGAGCGAGAGATGTGCAGTGAGCTGGAAACTAATTAAACTGTAGTGTTAGATAGGTGATGAAAAGGGCTCCATAAAAGCAGGATGGTGCCAGAAGCTAGAGTTAATATAGCACCTGGCATACAGTGAATAATAATAGTAACATTAAAAGTGTCCTGAACTAATTTATTTGTAGGAGTAAAAAAAAAATAAAAAATAAAAAAAAATTAATATAAAAGTTCAAACAAAATGTCGTGTTCAAGCAGCAAACCTGGAGGAAAAGAAGAAGGAATCTTACATCTTAAAAAATGCCCAATAGTATAAAAGAGCAGTTAACAGTGAAAGGTTTGAGGACCACTGAATACTGACTGCCAAACCTCCATTAAAGATAACCCTAAAATGTTAAGTGATTGTAATAAAGACTTTCATTAGGTGTGATGGGGGAAGTTTGAGTCACTACAGTCACGTTGCCAGGTCTCTTGAATCTATCATGAGTATCCTCAAAGGATATTGATCCTCAAAAGGTACTGATCCTCAAAAGCCAATGTGCCTTTTGGGCAATTGCAGACAGAAATGTGGTACCGTTTGCCTAGAATTTCAGCTGACTCCGCTCATCCACTGTTTAACAGTGTCACCCATGTCCACCACTTAATTTTACAAAGGATAAACAAAGCAAAGCTCTCACTATTGCCCTAACCTTACACAGTAAGGAGAAGAGAGGAAGAAATCTTTCCTCAGCATGTTTGGTCCTCACACTTCCCCATGGCTGTTGAAAACAGTCAGGATGCTCAGAGAAAGTATTTCAGAAAGAGCTTCCAGTCCTGAGGTGCCTCTGGCAAGAAGCTGAATAAAAAACCGCACCAGCATGGTATCCCTAAATAAGGTAATTTCAGATTATTAAACATAGTGAGTGGAAATAATCTTCTCTGGGGATTACTAGACTGAACATTTCTGCCATTAGAACAATTGCTCGGAAGTGAAACCACATATATGCACATGTACACACTAAAAACAAGGCAAGAAAGGGATCTTTGTATGGGGAATAAATGAAGCAGTAACTAAACCAGTTGGTGACTGTTGGTTTTACATAGCCAGACTAATTAGCACTGTTTTGAATGTTTGAATAAAGAAACAGTTAAGAAAAGGTAAGTCAGCATCCTTAATTAGTATTCTGCATTGAGTAGCAAAGACATTTGCAGTCAGTTGACACTGGTCCTTTTGAAAGACAAAGAGGATAAAAACTGTACCTCTAATTTTACCTTTGGCAATCTCATTATTTTCTACAGTATTGCACTGTCAAAGAAACAGAGTTAAACACTGAATTAAGCTCAAAGATATTGGCAAAATCAGGTGACATTGTACACAATATTGAAGCTTTCCCCTCTCAGTTTCTTTCCTAAACATCAACAAACGTTTGAAGCTTTCTAAAAGCTTGCCTTTTCTTTTTTCTTTTTTTTTTTTTTTTTGTTTTTTAAATGAGTGTTTTATAGCTTTTGTGTTCACAGACCTGACAGTATCAGTTCATGTTGCTGGTTTCAAATCAAAGCTCCACTGATTTTTATATGTTCTGTTCTAGTATTGGTACCTGTTACCTACTCTGCAAGGTAAAGCACCATCACTGAAATCAATCAGAAAAAAAATAAATCCCTCAAGCCCACAGAAATTAAAATGAGAATCTGACCCATATTGTTCTAGTATTAGCGAAATGAGAATTAGTTGTCCGAGTTTAAATTTGGAGCACTTACAATCCATAAAGGTGCTTCAAATTTGTGCCTGCATGAGAGCAGCATTGCTTTATTAGATGCTTTGAACAAATTCGCAGGTTAAAGAATAGACATCTTCATAGGTTTTGATGTGGTTTCACTGGACAAGCTTCAGCTTAAGACTGAACAGAAGCAATCAAAAGTGGGACTGGCAGGTTATAACCGTAAAACACCTTTGGAGGCTCTTGTCTTTCACGATATCTTATTAATAATGTCCCCATTGGGATATACATTTAGATATCCTAAAAAGACCAGTCTTTAATAGCAAAAATTATCCCCTTTCACTCCCACAGGTTTGCAAGCTGAAGAGCTAACTCTCATATTCATTTGAATCTCTCAGTCTTCATGGACAAATATAGGAAGACAGAAAAAAGCATTTCTTCTAACTATAATAGAGATCCAGTTGGTAGCTCACCATTCAGCAATAACTATTCCATTCTGCACCTCTCAGCAAGAAAGATGGGACACAACGGGATTTCACCACATTTATTATAATGGTAGAATAATTGGAACAAGTCTACCAGAACACCTGAAGGGACTGATGGAGTATAAATACCATTTCCCTTAGGAAGTAGATATGAGTCAAGCTCACCTGCCAGCCAAAAAGCTTTCCTATCCACCTTGGATTTAGTTATGCTTGGTATCTCCTGTTTGATTTTTTCTGACAGTCAGTATTATTTCTTATTGCATGACATACAGGCTTTCTTTTTATTTTCTTTCTTTTCCTCTTTTTATTTTAAGTGAGTATGTAGGTTATTATTTATGCATGGTAGGGAATAAAGCAGTCACCTCTCTGTGGAAAGAAAAGCACAATTCAAGCGATTTGACTGGTCATTATTTCAACATGGTTCATATATATTGTCATAACAGGCTGCCAAATTGCTGTTCCTTCATCAGTCCCATTTTGCACAAAGAGTAACACAGGAGAAATTATTCATTTGTGCTTCTTTTTAGCTGTAAAACACTGTCAAGCTGGTCTTCCCTTCCTCTCTCGTACACACAAATAACTAATTTAATAAAATACCACAGAGCACAATAATAGAAAGAAAGAGAACTAATGTTGCAAAGAATTCCCTTTTGAGAAGTTTTCAATGCTAAAACACTTGAAAGATCCAGTGCACAAAAATTGTTTAAAACATTGTCTGGATAATGAAATACAAACCCTAAAGTTTTAAGAACTCATTGATGATTGAAAAGTTCTCCTGAAGTAACAAAAAACAGAACAGGAGAACTGTTTTCAACAGATCAGTCAATTAATATTGAAATGACTGTTTGGGATAACTCTTAACTGTTCTCTAGGTCCTTGCACTTCAGGAGACTCCCCTCTCCTGCAGGAAAAGCTGAGTTTTGTATTCCCAAAGTATCATTCCCAAAGTATCACTGTATCCAAAAATACATCAGAATACATTTTGGTGAATTGTGACCATTTTTCCAGGCGTTTCAGATCATGCCAACATTATTTATATGCCAATAATCTGTCTGTTGTACCCATGATTTGACAAGATATAGGTTATTGGATATAGTACTGGAACCCACGAGAAACAATTTCTTTATTGACATCTCCCTGTTAAGAACTTGTTTGAGATCTGTCTGTTATAAAGTTATTAATCCATCTAATGTTCTTTGCTCACTCTATGTATGGAAAGTTTCTTTTATTCAAATGTCAGACAGTCATATGCCAAATGCTTTAGAGAAAACCAGTTTCTTTATCACAAACAGACCTTTTCAGCTAGACCTGAAATTCTATCAAGTAAAACCTGCTTTCATTTTACTAAAAATTCCCTTTGAAATTATGCTAACATCATGAATCTGATTTTTTTTCATCTAGTCCTTTGCTGCTCAAATCTGCTTCTATATTTTACTAGCTATGTTAATTTGTCTAGAAAAAAAAAAAAAAAATCAACTGATTGATGCAATATATTTCCTCACTTAATTTATTTTAGCCCTTTTCAATATTGAAATCAGCAATGTTCCAAACTTGGTTATTAACAAACATTCATGATTCACAGGGTTCCTTGGCTAAGTCCTTTAATGCTTATAATACAAGTTACCTTGGCTTGCTAATTTATTAGGATTTTCAAGTTTTCTATTCCATCTACAGGACCAGAGAAAGCTCCATCATCCTTTGTGGCAGGGATAAACAGCTTGAAGCTGACACTTGACAATGGAACTACAGTCTATTTTCCTTCCTCTCATTATTTAGGGTGGTATCAGTATATACCTCCACCATTAATAAACAGCAATCTACTCTACCTACATAAGCAGTGACATCTGATTTCCCACTTCCACCTCTCAAGCTGTGCCTGGACAGGTAGACCACCCCTTCCCAAACAGAGATGTCTCATTTGCCATCACCATTTGCAGTCCATTGGCATTTGACATAAGCTGCTCCCTCGCTTTCTGCATTAGAGGTTGTCTTCTCTTTACTTTCTAAACAAACACAAGGAGTCCTCCCTTTCCTCTTATCCCCACACTTGGGGGAAGACAAATCTGGTTTTAAGATGTCCCGTTTCACAGTTTTTTTAATGCTAATGCCTGTTGCAATTCACCTCTTCCTTAGATTTTACTTGTAGCATTACCACATTTTGGGTTTGGCCACAAATTCTCTGCACAAAGCAAGCCTGACCAGGCAATAATCATGGATTAGTTGCAGAGTTGTTGTGTTTTAAATTAGTGATTAATGTTTTACTGAGAATATAAAAATTATCCCTTGCTACAGGACTTCACTGTGTTTCTGATGTTCTGAGAATTAAGTGGGTTTTGTTGCAACATCTAATTAATATTCCCCAGCTAAAATTGCTCAGTGTAACACAATTTTTGATGTAGTCTAGGTCATTCTTTGGAGAGATTAGGTAGTCTATAATAAATTCCTGCCCAGCAATTTCATTACATACAACTTTAATGAATTACTATTTAGAGTCCTGTAATTCTCAGTGGTCTCCAATTATAAGCATCTGATATTGACCCCAGCAATTCTCCTTGCATTCTGATTCTTGAGAATCACCAGCTCCATCACATTTCCTTTCTGAATATGGTGTTGGCAACAGTACATGTATATGTGTTCTTAACAGACAATCTGCAGTTGACTTTGTCAGATGTAAAGGTTTTCCAGCTCAGGTTTCATGACTGAGTATTCAGAAATGACTGGTCCATTTTTAGCCTTATCTCTCTTATTTGCTTAAAGGTCTCTTGACCATGAAAAGATTTAGATGAGGGCTACCACATTAAACCAACCTACTCTCCCTATACTTGACCCAATACTCTTCAGCCAAAACTATCAGTCTGGTGCCACTTAAACACCTCATTTTAGTATCACCTGGCTCCTTTTCTCTATAGACTGCAGAATAGTTGGTTTTCTGGGAAATTCATGGACAGCCTGGATATTTTTAACTTTCATCTTTCTATTCAGATCATTCAGGCTTTCTAGACTATGAGGAACAGTGCCAGATGCTGTGTCACTGAGCTCAATACAGATGGAGCCAAAGGCAGGCTCAGTTTTCAGTCCTACAGTCTCTCTGATTACTGAGTCATTGTGTTTGTCTTCATTCCCAAAAGCAAAAAAATTGACTTGATATCCTCCCAACTTTACACCAAATCCTGTCCACTTCTCTTAGTATTCTTTCTGACAATTGCCAGTTATGGATACTCTGTGAGTTATATCTAAATTTGTGTTTGAGTTGTGCTGTTTTGCGTATGTCAACCATTAAAGACCTCTCTGCCAGGAGCTCTTTGCTAACACAACTGTGCCTTTGGAGGGGGAAATAGGCTGTGACTCACTTCAGCATCTGCTGACACCATAAGGAGATCTGAATGGATGTGTGGGTGGGTGGATGGATGGACAGAGCTTTCCAAATTCACCTGCCAAGCAGACAGAGGAGTCTTTAATTTCCCGTGACAACTTCTGAACATGCCATGTCCCAGCTTTCATACCCTCTGTTGGCAGCTGAGTTGAAGACCTGACCCATCAGTATGTTACATTCACACTGAAGTTTAAGGACAGAAGAAGAAGATGATTGTGGGGCTTCTGGTATTCATAGTTCTTTTGCTTTTAGCATCTTCCTTGCACTCCTCAATGAAAAGGTAGAAGAAAATACAGTCCTTATTCTCAGACTTTCTCTTCCCTCCCCTCCCACATCGGTGTGGACTAGCACGTAGGACACAAGGATAGCAGAACCTGATGCAAAGTATATTAATTTTTCCCATTATTAAAAGGTGTTATTGTTTATTAAAAGGGATTATATGAAGGGGGTGGTGGATAACAGTCACTTGAAAGATGAAGCATAGCACTTTCTGCAAGCACAAGAGTAGCACACTTCAGCTCTAATCAACACAAAGCATCAAATTTCAGAGCATTACAAACAAAAACCACTTTCAGGTCACAAAGTTTAACAGATTGAAAGAAAGACTGGACATTGGTAAGCCTACAAAAATAAGTACAGCTATAGTAGTTAATGTAAGTTCTGGAAGGTTATTAAGCACCATCCTTCAGTTTTCATACAGATTTTGAATATTAGAGATTAGACAGAAGCGTAATAATCTGTTATTTACATTATGCCTTCTGCTAACATGAAATTCTTGCATCTCTTTCTGGGATATCTAATACTATGCACTGTAGGACACTACATTGTGTACTGCATATCTCAGGTCTGAGCCTGTATTTCCATCCTAACATGATAAAAATATTCCCAGTTGCTTAAGAAACAGCACTGACAGGCTTTAAAAAGGACTTTCTCTATAGCAGGAAAAATAATTCCTTTAAAAGGGAATTTTTCTATAGTTTGATGCTACCTTTTAGGGGATCAGGACTCAAACCAAGAAAGTAGGGGTCAAATCACTGATGGTGCTTTTTCCTTTGTGGTTTGTTTGGTTGGTTTGTTTTGTTTGTGTGTTTGTTTTTTGTTGTTTTTCTTTGTTGTTGTTGTGGGGGTTTTTTTGCTTTGGTTTGTTTTTTTTAGAACACCACAGTGTAGACAACTGAGATAATTGAAGTATCAGTGGGACTTTAATAGCAAGAGTTGTATAGGATGCAGCTAAGACCTTTGCACTCCTGAAAATGTCAGTTGACCTGAGCCAGTCATCCCTGCAAGTGGGATAATTATTAACTTGTTGTTGTAGACTTAAGGACTGAGGCAGAAGAGTTATTTTCCACAAAACTGCATATGAAATTTACTCCTCCCTTCTTTCTTGAAGGCCTTTATTTTACCATGGCAATATTTTTCTTGCTTGTATTCTATGAGCATGGAATAGTCACTCTTATATTTGAACAAGTACAATCTGTTAAGAAATTCTCTAACGGAAAGCAGTAACCTAAATGACAAACAATGATCACATTTTCCACATCCTATTTCTTAATGTTGTCTTGGGGTTTGGTCTTCTCTCCTAAAATGTGGTGGTAACTGAATGATTGACATCAAGAGTGGTAGCATAAAAAACCTTACACCTGTGTTCAAAAATCTAGTGTCTCTAACTTAGCAAGATTGTACAAATAGAACAGTGAAAACCATGGATAAACAGGCTCCATATCTTCCAATTAGATTTCAAATTAATCAGAATGTTACATAATTTCTTAATGAACTTGAAAAAGCTTGTTAAAATGAACAAAATTGGATATTAATTTTGGCCTAAATAAGAGTAATTGTTTTCAATTATGTTAATAAATTAGTTTTGTACATTCTTTGGGTTTGCTGAAGGGTTATATTTTTAATATAAATAACTGCCTAGTCAGAGCTGGATTTCATTACCCTTGAATATAGGCTGTAGAAAACCAGTCATGGGCTCTGATGAAAGCTTTTTACATTATTTGCAGATTTTTTTCTTTTTAAGAAACCCACAACATCCCTAGGAAGTGAAAGAAATACTGTTGGGTGGAAAACATTTTGAAACTTCTGCATTTAGTGCAGCAAAGAAAAATGTCTTTAACAGCTGATACACTGGACACATAATTCAAACTGTCCCGCATTTCAGACCTAAATTTATCTTCCATCCACACAGATTTCTACTCTATCACACTTTTTTTCTACTCAGAATTATTCACATCAGAAATGTAGGCTCATAAAATGTAGGGTAGCAAATGTGTTATTTATGTTAAAGAAACCATCCCCACTTCTTATTTTAGCTTTCTGACTGTGGGTTTATTGTGTCCCCCTTCTTGGGGCTAAGTCCCATATGGTATCTCACATTTGCACCCAAGCAGATTGGGAATATGGTGCCTTTGCCTCTAAGAGCCTGAATTAATATACTAAGACTCAGTCATAAAGTACTATAAAGAGCTAGCGGCTTTATTGACTTTAAGCTCTTTGGATGCATTTTTGCCATGTGAATTATTATAAGGTCCTTTGCGAGCTTCCCTGGGGCCTTTTGAAAATAAACTCACAATTGCCTTAAAAAATGCTGTGGCCAGTCCTCCGTTAAAAAAAAATCTCCTTTCTTTAAACACCATGAACTCCGGCAGTACCTACCCACTTCTGTAAGGGAAGAAGAGTCCAATAGTCACAATTTTTGGATTGTTAGTTGGAAGAAGAAATTAGAAGAAATTCTACTCTAAATGACTGGTAATTTGTTTTTTATTTTCCCAAGATAACGGATAAAAAAATCCTCCTAATAATTATAGCTTTTCTGATGGCCTGTCTTACTTCTAGACACAAGGTTTATCTTCATAGGGAATATGGCAATGCTATTTGAGAATTGCACATACAAGGCATTCTGCAGTCATACATGTTCAAAAATATATGATTTTAGTTAATTTGCATTACGTCCATGTAATAAAGTCACTGTTGTTCAGAAATTATTTCAGAATAATAATAAGATTTTCATTTCACATCCTTTTTCAAGAATAAATTCTCCATGAAAATCAACTCAAAATTGTATGAGGCACAGGCATTCATTATTAAAGAGTTCTGATAACAGACACTGATGATTACTCCAAACAATGCTTCTGGGGAACGTTGTTCCCAAAAGCTTTCAACCAATGAATCCAAGAGTTCAGTCTTAATATTATCTGTAGTAAATACAGCAATGAAAAAGCTAAATCACCACCAATATGGAAATGAATTAGGGCTCTAATTCTTTTTCCATCAAACACCAGTGGAAGTATTTTTATTTTCTTTTGGTTCCTATAAACTGAAGCAACATTTTTTAATGTATAGCTAATGAGGAAATCATGTTGTAACACACCAGCCAATTCAGGACACAGGGAAGAAGTATCACTACCCTAATTTATCCTCTTTGTTTCTTCGTCTCACCTCTTCATCACCTGTGATGATATGAGACCCCTATTCAGGCCCAGATATAACTTCTTCACCTGTCCATATATGCTAGTTAGACTGTGAATAAACAATTTTATAGACTATCCCTTTCCTGTCTTTTTCCATTTTCCTTTCTCTTTTTGAATTTCTGGCTCAGTAAAGCTTTGCCTAATGAGTTCACCCAAGTCTTCCTGTGGAAAACCTGCCATGACTTATATTGTGTACCACTTGCGGTGATAGTCTCATTAAATAATAAGTATTGATAATAAGAACACCACCATTACCCCAGCACTTTGCTTAAGCTGACAACTGTGACACAAGCTGCTAACAACACAAGAAACCACTTTATTCACCAAACAATCTTGACATTAACTTACACAGCAATAAATAATTATCTAAATTACTTGTTAAATTATCAAGTAGCAACCTGCGCTTTCCTTTGCAGATCCCAGTTACATGATAAAATTTCCCTTTGAAGCACACTGCAGTATTAAAATTGAAGTGTTTTGGATGCTTATAAGATACTAATCTTACCCTGAAGAAAGACCCTGATGCAATTTAAGATTTCTTTCTCCTCAAAAGTTAAGACTGGATAGCACTAGATGAGGATCTACTCTACAATTTTAGTAGGTCTCAAACCCAACATAGTAAGAAACCTACTTATTGTGTCAGAATAGATTTCTTTCTTCCCTCCAAAGAAATATTTGTACAGAAAAGTACACTACCTCAAGCAACTGCAGGACAAGAATAATTTAATCTCATAAGGAAGATGGACCTCTGAGATTCCTAGATTTCATGCAATTTTATTCTAGGGCTAAAGTTATATTGTAAAGGTATAATCAGAAGTTCCAAAGGAAGATCTCATTTCTTACTGAACTGAGACAATCTGAGACAGCTGTCTCCAGAGAATAAATTCAATTAAATCTATCATGAGGGATTTGATTTCTGTTATATATTTGCAGTAATCCTCCTTATGGCAGTTGAACTCTACAGGCCTTTCAAGAATGTACTGATAATTTTTCTGATAATATATCTGTATCTGGGAAAACTATTGGGAAAATCTCTCATTGAGAGTAAAAACAAATATGAAAAACAAACAAATTGCAGAAATTATAAAAATCACAATATCAAAGTCTATGTGAAGACTAAACAGCCAGAATTAAAAACAGACAAACAAAAACCAAAACCATCCCCTACTCATGTCCTCAAGATCTGCCTCTTTTCCAAGAAACTCAGCCTCAAATACAAATCAGCGCTTCAGTGTTTCCAACTTGGGTCATCTTGAACAGATCTTTTTATCAGTTTTCTACTTCTCTCTTTATCCCCTACTCCAATGAACTGCCTAAGTAGGAACCCAGGAGAACTTTACAAATTCTTTGTTTCCCAAAAATAACCAGAATGAGATTTACCATTTACACTTGCAGGAACATTATCTACCAAAATATTTTTTGTGCATAAGTTAGACAGCAAATTTATTTGGGTCTTCAGTGACAGTAAGGACAGTAAATGTTGTGGGAAAGGGAAAGTAAATAGCTTCCCAACTTGCAGGTGAAAAAGCTCTGTAATTTTTCTTTGCCATTGCATTCTCCCCACTTCATACTAAAACAAGACACAGGAACAGTCTGATCCTTCTTGTGGTTGCATCAGTCATATAATTTTCTGATGGCAGATACAATGGATTCTGCAGCTACTTTGGTTTGTGCTTGCTTAAATTAAGGAAAAAACCTCCAGATATTTCAGTAGACAACCGTATAAGTTCAGTTTTAAAGTAAATAGTAAAACAGTTAATCAGTTAAATTACCTTAATCTTTCTTTATCATAACACCTTAATGTAATCAGGAGGTTAAAAATCCTTTAAGGTTACAAAAGTCTGATTTAATAAACAATACATTCTGTAACATGTTCTATTAACAGATACTGTCAGGATCATTTACACACTGAGCTTCTGTCTCAGCAGTGCAAGTGATGGTTTCCCTTCCTTCCCCTTTTATGGTATATAATTCACTTGTTTAACTCTTAAAATTCACATTTCTCAAACTGTCACTTATCTGTTTGATAAGCTTTCACTAGACCTGTATATCTTAATATTCTCACAAGCAATACATATTAAACTGTGAATACGATTTTAAATTTGAAAGGTACCAATAAGTGATCAGAAATTAAGAAGCCATACTGATACAGCTAAGGCCTGGATTTCTCAGTAAAAATTCACTATCAAATCACACTGAAAATACCTATTGAACATCATATAATCTCATTAACTAAAAGAGAAAATTACGCGTAATTCTTATTCTCTGAAGGTATGAGTTATAATAAATCCTACCAACATACCAGTGCATGAGCCCAGGAGCTGGGATCTATTATAATCTACTTAGCCTCTAAGAACCTAATTTCTGCTTGAAATAATAATAAAAAACAAAAACAAAAAACAAAACACACAAAAAAAAACTAACCTTAAATACATTGACCTCTAATACATTCAGAATGTTAGAATAAATCAAGTAGCAGAATTAATAATTGACTCTTTAGTAATGTGCTCTAATGAAAGAAAATAACTCAATATGCTTAATCTTATCCCTAATTTGAAGCTCCATCTAATAGCCCATTCTTCATATTATTCATCCTGCCAATTTCCAAGGTAAACCTTTTTAAGCTTTTGCAAAAGGGAACAAAGGTGAAATAAAAATATAGTTGTAGCTACAGTTTGAAAGTGTACATGATCCATTATTTTATGTCATATCCCACATAAGATAAATAATATTTTTCATTTACCTTGCAATAGAAAATAATACTAGAGCTTCAGTGTGGCAAATATAACAAGATATCAGGATTTAAATAGGCAAGACATAAAAAAGTGAAAGAAATCAAGCCACACTCTCCCCATTTTAAAGGATGAACAGACAGAAGAAACTGTGCAAAAGCCACATTAGAACTTGAGATAAAGCAGGAAGTGGAGGCAATATGTTCCAGCTGTTAATCAAGTAGTTGAACTAAATAAGCATCCTCCTTCCCTCATCAGTTCAGTGGATGATTATCTGCACACCAAACGTAAAATGTGCATGCACACAACCATTCTCATTCTAAAGTTACAAGCGACATTGATTAAAAAATAATCAAGTTTATCCATGAAGGAGTGAATTTTCAGTATAAATAACAAACAGAAAGAAATGCTACATTTTATTTATTTTATTATTTGTACTAAGGTCAATGGAGCAGAACGTTTTTTTGAGGAAACTCACTGTTTATTAGATATATTGTCAGGATTGTGCCTAAGATGTTTAAGAAGGGAAGGGGTCATCTACATTGGATCTGAAACTGAGTTTAATGTCAAAGTGTATTGACATACAGTACCTATGATATCTTTGTGAAATGTAACACTGTAACAAGCTATTTGGGATGCTAACCTTAACAGGAAAAAAAACATTTTAAACATGTAAATGTCAATAGGGGTTTTCATTGCAATAGTGTTTTGGCTGAATAGGATCATAACATATGCAAAATCAATATTGACACATTCCAACATAGTTATATTTATATTCATTTTTTTTCCTTCTCTCTTTTCATTTACGGTTATTGTGTAGGTGAAACAGATGGAAGAATACCTTTTCCCTTGAAACTGGAGATATTTATGAAATTATTTACATTCAAAACTCTTTGAATTCAGAAATGAGTGGATGACATGAAAAATCTCTTAAGTATCTGGGATACTGTCCATCAAATTCCATTTAAATAGATTTGTGAATTTATTAAATAAATTAATTAACTAAAGGCATTGGTAAAAGTCTTAACTGTGATCTTCCTAAATAGAATTTTCATTGATTCTGTAGTTGTATCTAAAAACCTCATTATATTTGCTAAGACATAGAAAGTCAAGAACAAGGGAAATGCTGAGTGACTGCCATTGACTGTTTTGTGTACATGTATTATGATTTTACCATATGATTGAATTAAAAGCTTCTGGAAAGTATATTACTACCATATCTGCGAAAGCATAAGCAGCAACTATTCTTTAGTTTTTTGATATTTTACTTGTCATACAATTATGTATAATGTAGCTCTTTTTGACTTTTACCAGACAATAATAATACAAGCTCCTTGCTTATGGTTTGTAAGTGTGGAGGGGGAATGTTTATCTTTGAGACTCTGTTTCTCATTATCTTTTACAGTAATTCGGTGTCTGTTGATCTAGTCAAAAGCTTTTCCATGGATGTTAATTTGTTCAGTTTTGTTCAACTTGATCAACCTTCTTTTATTTGCTTGCCCATAATCGGATCATGTGGCCCAAGCAAATGTGAATGCTCACATTATCTAATCCATCTAAATTACTTTGGAAGCTCAGCAACTTCAAAACTAAATGTTTTGATCCTTAAATCACAGAAATTCTGTTAAAAGTATCACAGCAGAAGTTGGTTTCTCAGTTTCTGGCAAAACATTACTTTATTGAGACCAGTGCCTATTACTACAATAATTACTTTATGCTATTAATATTTAACTAACTGAAACACTAACTTCTAGTTGATTTTAACCTCTGTAAAAGTC
Organism: Columba livia; assembly: GCF_036013475.1. Classification (NCBI taxonomy): domain Eukaryota; kingdom Metazoa; phylum Chordata; class Aves; order Columbiformes; family Columbidae; genus Columba; species Columba livia. Next base: position 4,808,489 of record NC_088605.1, on the reverse strand, counting down.
AACACTTTCAGAGAATGAACAAACTCTATAATGAATTTATTTTTCTAACCCAATCTAGGTATTATTTCCTAGATAAAAAGTTGTTCAGGCATGTACAACATCGTTCTTTTCACAATAGTCACTTGTCACTCTGAATTAAGCATATCTGAAGACATACCAAATTGCTACTAGATTCATGATCTATGACAAATGATTACAACATATTTTATACCAGCTGGGTAAACTTGCAACCCTGCTTCACTTGGAGTTAATTATTTCCTTTCCCCCACTTATGTCGATATTAAAATCCATGTCTTTGGTGCTAATCTTACAAGAGGACTTGTCACATCAATGTGCTTTCAAGTTTAAGTATCACTGTGCTGAGCAAAAATGTGCACTGGTGCAGGGACTTGCAAGCAATGCTGGGAAGGTCTGGAGTGAGCACTGCCTAGAGAAAGCATGGAAGTTTGAGACAGACCTGTGGTCTTTTCTTTTGCAAGAGCATTGACAGGCATCAGCACTCAAGCTCAGATGCCAAACATCCAGAAGTCAGATGAAATGATTAATCATGAAACAAAGATACAGTCAATCAGGGCCTGACCTGATGACAGCACAGAGTATAGTCTTCAGGATGGACAAGATGATCAGGTTTGTCACTTCAGATTTGTCACTATTGTTGTCCTCTAGTAAGTTAATGTGAAGGGGCAAAAGAGAGTAGGTAGTAAGGTGACAGCATTTGTCTTCCTGCAGCTGTTGTGTAATGTTGCAGACATTCCTGGAAAATGTGGTAACCTTATACATTAAGAAACAGGAAGTAGAAAGGGAGGAGTAGGTTTCCATCCATACCTTGCTGGTCTGAGTAGCTGGGTAAGCTGTGTTAAAGTGGATCCCCAGAAACCTGACATGGAGGACTAGATAAATACTTAATGTTTTCAAAGACTTTGCCTTCCTGGACCTTCTTCTGAAAAATAAGGTTGTCACAAAACTCATTTTTGAGTTCTGAGTTAGACTTGACCTATGGGTTGGTTAGCCCTCAGTTGCTTGTTCATGTGAAATATCATTCACACAGTTGTTTGCACCCAGGTACTAATTCCCATTGCCAAGCTGAGAACGTCCATTCCTAATTAAATTAAATCTATCGCTGTATCTACAAGTTAGGGTCTTTATTTTTTTGCCTCTTTGCTGTCTCTGAGGACTAATAGATAAATTTGACTTTGATTTGATATTAATCACAGCTTCCTAGAAGTTTCATTAAAATTCTTTTCTTTGCTTTACAGGATTCAATATCGTATGCTATGAGCCTGTGACCTCCAAAAATTAGTGGGGAAAAGGGATATTCAAAAAAGCATTAATTTCAGGTAATTTCACATTTGCCTATTTCGACTTAAAAGCTAGCAAAGATGAATGTAGGTTTAAGTTCATTAGAATGTTTAACACACTGAGCAGTGAGCTTTGCATTATACCTGGCTCTTGAAACATTTAACTTCTTCCTGCTACACATCCTAAATGTCTGTCATTATTTAACTCCAGCCAGCAACTAAGTACCACGCAACTGCTCGCTCACTCCCCATCAGTATGATGCTGAGATAATTGGAAGAGTAAAATGTCATTTACAACAATTACAGTCAGTTAAAACAGTTACAACACATTCGTATCTTTCAAGGAAAGAGTGAAGTTTAGAAATATAAACTGTCAGAAGTGTAAATTCAGTAATCTAGAAACAGTTTGCTAATTACTTATATGAAGGAAATCAAGTCGGTCATAAATCAGTAACAACTGTGGCTCTTCAGGGAACTGAAATGCAGAAGATGATAATGAATGACACTCTATTTGGAAGGACAACATAACACTCTTTATGAAATGCCACCATAGACTTATGAGCATTGATAAATATTTGGAAGCTACTTCATCCTGTATTTAGATCCATAGCCACACTCTTCTATTAGTGTGTGCATAATATTATCAGTGTGTGCATAATATGCTACAGCTACTATTTCACACTTATCCTTGCAGTAGAGCAGTAAACTTCCATTATTACCTATGTCATTATTTTGTAAGTCATATGCAGACTTGTTTCCTGTTACTTTTCAGGAGTTTCCATAATGAAACTTGTTCTGCCTGGGTTGATATGTAGTTCAGCACGGTCATACATGTCACAGATTTTTCTCCCAGACTCATTCAGAAGGTGCATAGCCAAGGGAGACCAGCCCAAGCACACTAAGCAAACTGAGCAGGTTGGAGCCAATTTTTTTTTCTCTCCTTTGAATTTTCTATTCCTCTGATCATGCTCTTCCAAACCAACAGAACTGGTCTTGAAAGCAGGAACTGGTCAAGGTTTAGAGGACAATGCTCATTCTTTTCCTCTTGAAAAGACCTCCACAGTAGCCTCGTAGTAACTGCAGGATAACAGAATTGCTGCAATGAGCCTAAAAGATGCTAAGATATCAGAGTTCTGATATAAGGTGTATTTAGGGCCTAAAATCTCTCTTGAAAAGTCTACAGTAAACAGCTAGATTTTCAAGATTCAGAAGCTGAATTTAGAAGTTAATATAAGACAGATAGGCAATGGAAGACAAGGTGAAAACATGCATTCTACATCACTTATGAGCTACTAGTAAAAGTTATTGTAGATGAGTTTCCTTGAAAGCACTGCAGATGCTCTTTGTATAATCAGTGAGAGGAGTCTTGATCATGCAGTCTCCAAAAGAGCCCAGGCAGATTGCTGCTAAACAAGGACACGAGGAGAAGATGACTATGTAATAAAGAATGTGTTAGCTGCTTTTAAGTAACTCAGTGATAATGTAAACTATATTCAAAACTGCAGCAAGTGGAAGAAACATTAAACAATAGCTGACAGTCCACAGAGAATGTGATAAAGTCTCTGCATGAAATTATCTCTGCTTGTTCTTGATATAGCTGCTAAAAATGGCTGATGTGACATAGGAGACATGAAGGAAACACAGGACAGACAGTTCTATAAGAAATAAGAGAAAACATAACAAATGACAGTGCTCAGATGCAAGAACATGAGAACCAAGACTCCCTTACAACAAAACGAAAGGTCTCCTAAGACTCATCTTAGTGTGGCATTAATGGGGTGCATCTAGGTCTAAAATCCAGGAAAATCTTTCTCAGAAAAAACCTGCAATAATTAGCTTAAGCATTAAGTCAAATTTGTCTGCCTTTATTTGCTGTTACAGGCATAATTTATAGAAGAGCAAAACTCCAGACCTTTTGTGATGGACAATACAACCCAAGGAACAAACCACTATTCGCACAGAAACAAATTGTTAGGAATACTGTTATTCTTTAGATGCTTTGACTCAGTCATCTAGCCCATTTCTGTATATATTGTATAACCGTCATCTAGTCATCTGCTTTCACAGAGAGAGATGCTGGGTTTTTTAATACCTGATACTTTCTAGGTCTTTATTTGATTTTTAGACCATTTTCACAGTCCAATAAATATCCAGCCCAGGAGATGTATTTTTTCCTTCCCTGCACAGATATTTCAATGTGTTTGCATTTGCCATTTGCTAAATGCATTATGATACACCATGGCTTTGATTCCCTGAAGAATTCATCATTTGATACACTGATTTAGAAAGCAGCTGATGAAGGCAATGGGCTTATAAAGTTTCTAGTAACAGCTACATCCATACGCTTCAGCAAGGTACCAGCAGATGTTAAAATGTGTTAGTGCCCCTGGATAAGTACAGTTTGCAAAAATAAGTTCCAGTAACAGGCTTCCAGTTTTCAATTGCCAGCACATTTCTGCTGGTTATAAAAATATGTGCAGAACGCCTTGTAGAAATACATTTGGTAAGTATGCAGTCGTTCCAGAATGCCTTAATCACTATGTTATCATAAAAATGAATTTCTGCTCAGTCCAGCTGCCAGACCCTCTTGAGACTATCTGAAGAACAATGAGGCATATCTTCATCTTAAATTAACCTGATTTTAAATGAGGAGAGACCAGTGGGAACAATTCTGCTCCATGATATAACTGCACTTTCCATTCATAACTCCTACTGTTAAGCCTATACTACCGACAATCAAATTCTGCTATCAAGTATGAGTCTGGGGTGTATCCAAAGTGACTCCAAAATTAGTACACAACTACTGCAAAACTGTTCTTGTCTTGGAAGATGAAATCTCAAATGCAGACAAGGATTTATGTGCCATCATACTTAATATTAGAATACCTAATTCTTGGGGACTTCACCTTCATTATCCACACAAGGAGCCTACCTGGGCTGCCAGTTGAGAGACCACTTTTGATATGTTCACCATGGAGAACTCAAATAAAAGCAAGCAGGGCATTCTCAACAATGTGGGTAACCCCCTGCTTCGGCTTACTGTGAGAATCTGAAGCACAAATAGAGTAGCAAGCCATTCCCTCAGTATTTCATTATCAAAGACTGCAGGATACAGTATATTTATTTAGCAACTACTACAAATTAAGAAAACTATAACTGAGATACTTCCAATGTTATGCATCACCACAGAGGACTGAAGGTCCATATGTTGTTTCTTGATGTTATTAGGTCAAAACCTGCTTCCTTCTATTCCCTATTTTCTTTTCCAATTATTAATTTGTTACAGGTACCTAGTTGTAACTGTGGAACAAATTTCTCTGTTGCAATAGAGGCATTTACATTTCTCACTTCTTGTAATTTTGACTGTCATATCACCTCTTTTTGAGTGTGTGTGTGTGTGTGTTTTTGTGTTTTGTTTGGTACGTTTTGGTTTTCTTTGTTTCATTTTTTGTTTTCCTCTCAGTTTCTCAAGACCCATACTCTGGTCTATGTAGCAACAGTCAGATTATACAAGTTATGTTTTGTCACTGTATAAGCTATTCTGCCTGGTTCTTTGCCTGCCAGCTCTATGAGAGGGTTACTTTAGGAAAAAAGGATGCCTTTTAAATCTAAGCACCCTTCAGGACTTAAATAATTTTTATCACTAGGCACCAACAGCATAAACCCTTTACTAAAGGTAGGCCTTTGTAATCTTTCTTTCAATATCACAGCAGCAGATATGCCTTTCTTTTAAAGAAAATTAAAAAAAAAAAAAAAAAGGAAATGGTAAGAAAAATCTCATTTTAAATAAAAGCTCAGAGAGGAGCTTGTAACTGCTGTATAGGGAGTGAGGAGACTTCCCACCCCTCTTATTGCAGCTATTTAATCTCTCATGGATTAAGTAAAGCTTGACTGAATGGCACCTTTTCTCTTCAATCTGCTAAGATATTCACCTGTAGGGTTAAGATATCCACCCGCTCTGCTCCAGATAAACAAGAGCTCTCACCCTTTTAAGTGATGAACATGTGTATTCTTTTTTTTGGCCACTGATTCAGCCAGCTAACCCCTGCAGTGACATGAATGAATCGACATCTAATTTATGGTTCCTCCTAAGGCTTAAATGCATCCTGTTGAGTGAGACATTCAACAGAAAGGATGAGAAGGAAGATATTAGCAAGTATAGGTTCATCAGAGAGGCTGTATTCTCTGCAGCCAATATTGAAAAGGATTCATGACCATTAACCCAATGTTCCTCTTTAAGATACATTCAAATAGAAAAGCTAAAATAGTGCCAGCAGCATTATTTTCTAGAGGGGGACAGTATTCCAGAGATGTGATTTATCATGCATTTGTGTTGTTGATGAGGTGAGAACATTGGGAGGCTGGTCACGCCAAGATGAATTTCAGGCACTTGGAAAAATAACCCTGAAAACTAGAGTGTAAGAGCATCTGGGGTAAAAGTGGCAGCTGGATGAAGGGTTTTTAGGGACTACAGTTTTGGTTTCAGATAGTCAAAAGTGGGGGTGAGCTGGAGTTTATGAATGAAGGAAAGATATAGCAGGAGGGAAAATAAACATGTACTATTTATATATGCCTGTGACATTTAATAATTGCAAGAAATATAGGAAGTGAATGCCATCCATCTGTCCCACAAACCATCATTAGTCAGCAGCCTTCTTATAATCTGGTATCAGATAAGGCTGTTGAGACTTTCTTCTCTTTTTTCACTTGCCCTTATGGATCACACTAATGAATCACTCTTTCTCCCGCTATTCTCATTTCTTCTCTAAAGTGGCACTTCATAATTCTTAATACCAATTTTAATTATGTCCTAAGCAAGAGGCTTCACTATATGTGATTTATTGTATACAGGAATAAAAATATGGATAATGTCTATTACTTAAGTCTTTCCTTCCATTTTTCCTAAACTGAATTACAAAGTGGAAGGTGAAAACTGATAAGAATAGTCTTCTAATACATGTAAGTTTGGTGTCAGTCTTAAATTTTCTTAATGTAAAAATTGACTGTGTCTTTATCAAACAATAAGTTAAAATATTAAATTATCTGTTGTAAGTGTTAATAACCAAAGTAATACATTGCATATATGCATATGCAAACAGTAAAAATATTGTTATAGTAAGTCTCTCCCTCTCCTACTTTTAACCCAAAATTATTTCAAAACCAGAAATGTGTGTAATTATAGGCTATCCATGTGATTCCAGGTCTGATAAGTCCTGTAAGTTTCAGGTCTGTAAGTCACAGTTTATCTTTTATTCTAAACAACTTTAAACTGAAATACTAAATGGTTGTTCTACCATTTAGATTTCTTCCAAGTAAATTCTAATTCTATCAACAAACAAAACCCACCAAACACAGGAAAACAAAACAAAACAAATATATATAGGCAATAAGTAAAATCTTATCTAGGTCTTAAAAAGTATAGCAAATGCATATTTCTGTCATGTGTTGATGCAGGCAGAGGAGATCATCTGACTATTTGACAATAAAGCTATATTTTCTCACTCTTATCTGTAAATTATCACAGTTTAGCTACTTCATTAACTCAGTGTTTTGAATATTTTACTAGAAATTTTCTCCAAGCTATTCCCACATCAAAATTTAAAACTTGTACTTGATCTAGAATATCTTTTAGAAAGTCATTAATTTTCAATTCAAAGAAGAAAAATGATAGACTTCTTGTAATGACTAATGATACTAATTGTTAAAACTGTGAATTTTGCAGCTTCTTATGCTTTTTATATTATCTGATGGACTAACATGCCCTTTCAGAATTCTGATCTTCATATGGATGAATTTACATAGAATTTCAGTAGGTCCTCTCTTAATCTTCATTTGCTAAGTTAAATGTTAGATGTTAGACTGATTTTCCAGAGAACTATAGTTTTTTATTTTGAATTCAGCAATGTTCATACTTTAATACTTTATCTATGAGCAATAATACTTTTGCACTGCTAGTCAGTATTGCCTTGATTTTACATGCAGCATTGTATTTGCTAATTTGACTTCATCCTCTAAACCTTATAGCTTATCTTATACAAAGACAATAAATGTTTTGTAAGAATATGCATCTTTCCTCTAACCCACTTCTTCCTGTATCGTATCACACTTTGAAATAAGTTTTTTGAAGTTGCCTAGTGTAGAACAATAGAAAAATTTATGTAAACACTGAATTAGGGAAATTAAAGGTGAGATTTAGTTCACAGACTAATGTGCTCAAAACTCAGCTTTGTGGTGGGGTTGGCTGATAAGACACAGGATATAGGAAAGACTCATGTCCAATAATTGGAGATCAGACTGGACATCTTAGGGTATTTCGAGTGACACTAGAAACCAACATGTGGACAACTGAATTAAGACCTTGGCCAACACAGTCTGAAATCTAGAAAGCTACAGAGCTCACCCAATGTACATCTATTGTGGGAGACCTCAACACTTGCACTGATGGTGTTGATTAAATCTTCTGCTACTGTCATATGAACTGAACTGGTAAACGTTCCCACACTGGCAACTAGTTCAGGTGTCTAAATCTTGAAGTGTAACCCCACCTGAAATGGCTAAAGTGTGACAATTTACAGACAACAGGGTAGAAAAAAGAGCCATTTCCCTGATGCTTTGCAGTGGAAAATAGCTAAAGAAAATGGTATTTGAAGTACCAGACATTAATAAAACACTTTTTCCTGGCTTGTAGTGTATTCTATATTGTAACTTGAGGACCATGCTGTCCTTAGTTTCCCTTTTAAAGCTACACAAAGCTTCTTGGTAGCTCTGCCTTATGCCTGTTACAACAAACTACTGTTTCAGAATTGGGTGTAATCTACCAAATATGATTCAAGCTAAATTTGTAGGTGAACCTTCATTTTTAAGTTTACTTTGTCCATTTGGTGCACAAAACCCGAATAGCGTTCTGTGTGAAGCAACACTGTTTTCCTTTAAATATTAGAGCTGTTGTTATCAGAGTGAATTGAAAAAAGCTGAAACAATTTTTTGGTTTTTTAAGCTATGTTTTAATGAAGAAAATATTAAAATTATTAAAATCTGGAGGAGGAAACAAGAAGACGGGATTTTGCCATAGTTGACCAATTTAGCTCAGCTTGAAATAATATTTTGCACTCTGGCATTTTTGTACCTGCTTGTCTCTCTAATGACAGGAAAATAACCTTCAAATGCTTTTCTTACATTGCTCAGAAATCTATTAGAGTCCACAGTCTATAGACATCCATTTCATTCAGGCTTTGAAGGTCTTTTTATGCAGAAGTTCCAAGTAGACAATCAAAAATTAATAAGTAGTACAGGTTTCAGAGTCTATCCCGTTTCAGAACCAGCCTCAACAAGTTATAGTTGAACAGTGGAATCTCTCAAGAAAGTCACTTGTGCTTTGTCTTATACAGCTAATTATTCTGATTTTATTAAACTCTCCAAGTTTTTGAGCAATTTCTGTATCTCCTTCTTTAAATCTCCAAACCTGTAGTTATATTATGCTTGGATACTACAAAAAATTCAATTTCAGGTTACATTATCTTAAAAGATATAGATAGAACAGGATTTATAACTAGTTACTGGAGTATCGCAATGGATAGACCATTACTAATACATGGAAACACATCACTTTCTTTAAAATTGCCTTTTGAGGTTCAATGTCAAGCCAGCTTTTAACATGATTCATGCTGTGCTAAACTGAACTGTCTCAAGTATGCGACCAACTTTATATATATACATATATATTTATATCCGAGAAACAACTTAAACAGCTGTGTAAAATTAGAAACTGCAGAGAATTTTATACCAATAGGATCACAATAAATATAGTACCCTCCAAAAAAATATTTCTTCTAATACAGGGTATCACTCTTGAAATTTTAAACACTCACATTAAAAATGTGAACGAACTACTCAGAGAGAAACCAGCCTTCTAATCATTGGTTCACAGTCACACTTCAACCACAAATATCACTGGACACGTACCCTACTTTTAAGTGCTAAGAGCAACCTATTATTCACAATTTCACATTTAGTGACAGAACCACTCTAACTGCATTTCTCAAGTCTGTCATTCAGAGTGTTTAAAGATCACACTCTTAGCACTCAAGAGTAAATTTATCTGGTGTTAAAGATAAATTATATTACAAAGTTGGTGTCAAATTATATTTTTCAAATGTGGAAAAGACGTTAAAAATTCAAAAGTCGGGGGAGATCATATGCAAGAACTCCAAAGCAGAACACCCACAAACCTGCAGGTAGATGTATCAAGATACAAATATTGGTACTACCTTCTCAGGTAGGTTCCTTGTGCTGACAGCACTGTAAATACCTAGACAAAAAAATTAAGACAATACATCTGAATCCTCCATCTATTAAAAATTAAGCAGATGTGAATGTTCCTATGAATATATGTATATATAAATTTTGGAATATAACTCAGGAAAAAAGAAAATATTCCAAGCTAGCAAACAATTTTTTCTTACTACCTGGGTTGATTAGTTAACACTTTCCAACAATTTTTATGATGAAACCAGGAAAAACAAAAACAAATTTTGTCTTGTGGCAGCAGCCTGATGTACACAAGGTGAACACTGCTTCATCAGGAAAGAAAAAAACTAAACAACAAAACTTAGTGGAATCTTATCTCCATTTAATGTAAGAGCAACTGAAAGGCAAAATCATGAAATATATTCCCAGGGCTGCACAAGTTAGGCACTGGAAAATATAGTGATCTATCTAATAAACACAAGTAAAAACGTCCACTTTCCCATGTCTTAGCTCAATCCAAGCACTAATGGACTGGCATGGAGTAACTCCTAAGCACCTTATTTGAGGTGGTAGAGACAAGGATAAGGACAAGGAAATGCAATTTGCAACTTCTGCTATAGACTATGTAACTGATATTAATTTTTCTTATACATCAAAGAAGATAATTTTTTTATTTAACACCATGTCATTACATACACCACACATTTGAAATCTGTGCCACTTCAAATCCTAGGGCAAGTAACTAACACCCAGCTTCCAAAATCTGCAGGTTGAACTTGTCTTCTCGACAGAGAAATTTACAGGAGATAAGAATCTTTGCACTTTTACCGGTTACCAACACTCAGTTCCCAACCACTCACTTCATTTCCCCTTTTCATTGGTCATATAGGGATTCCGCTCATAAAGAATAAAACGTTATTCCTACACACATTTTGCATTCTCTTGGAAGGGGAATTACAGACGCACTAGATAGTAAACTGAAGTGAGTATTTTAGTCGCAGTGGGTTCCAGTATATAAACCAGGCAGAATACTGGATAAACTTGGCTAAACAGCCATGAAAAAAACAAATATAAGCAATGAAGCACACTTGAACTCTGTAATTTTTGTTTGTTTGTTTGTTTTCACTTTATCACACACTTCAACCAAGGATCTCAAAACTCTTAAAAATATTTATGAAATCTTACAGCACTCCTGAGAGGTGAATTATCATGAGTTGCCACTTTAAAAAGTGTTACACTGAAATTAAAAGCCAACTCAGCACTGGAAATGTGTAAAGAATTTCACACATCTAACACCTTCCCTGCAGGTCTGAATAAAAATGTCCTAAGTTGTGTGTAAAGGCAAGTACTCAGAGACACCCTGGGAGCTCTGACAAGACACACTTATGTTGTTTATTAAATTAAAAAAAAAAATATGGTTTGCAGTAATTGATTTTATTCCTTGCTATCCCTTCTCTGTTCTTAACAGTCAGTTAAGTGTCACAGTTCTCTCCCCATCCCATCAAATGTCTCAAATTGCATTTTTCAATCACAGAAACAATGAGTTTGCTGAAAAGTTAAATTCAGATAACCCTGAGAATCTTGCTGAAAAACAAGTATCCAGAACCAGTTATATCCCAAATTTGTACTAATCTGCACTTCCGAATCTGATTGATTTCAACTCTCATATCAGCGAGGAGGCTGATCGAATGTTCAGTGTCACAGGATGATATTGTCTTTATCAAAGACTCTCCCAAATAAAATGAGAAAATGAAATTATTAACTTTACTGAAACAGAATGAAACTGGGGTACAATATTTCTCCTGATTTGGTTGAAGCTCCTTTGTGTTATCTCAGTGTAATAGAGAAGAATTTTGAGAAAATCATTGCATTAACTTCGAGGTACTGAAGAGTGCAACCCAAGAAGGAAGAATTTCACTAAAGATTAAATATGCTACACTTTGGACAATAGTAAGTTAAACGTGGCTTTGGGGTAGCTGATAGCAAATGTGATGGAAACATGAGTAAATCTTAGAACCTGATTTTTCTATCAGTATTGGACTGTTTTGTTTAATGAGACAGTAGCTGTTTAGGAAAGGGATAGCCTCCGTGGATTTTGCAGTTGCAAAGCCTTCATGCCGATCTCTATAACTGGAATTGTAACACTGACAACAGGACTCAGTGATGGTTAAAACACTAGAAACGTTTTCGTGTATGTAATATATGTAGCCCCCAAAGCGATTTTTTCGTTGGTCTGCAATGGTGGTTGTTTTGTTTTGGTAGTGGTTTTTTTTTGTTGGTGTTTTCTTGTTCGTTTGTTGTTGTTGTTGTTTGTTGGGTTTTTTTTTTTTTTTTTTTTTTTTTTTTTTTTTTCCTCTAAGCTGTTCATTGGACAGATAAATTAATTTAACAGAGTATGCATTCATGAATGGAACAAGATTGACCTAGTGCTCTTGTTTCCTTGTGCTGTTAGGTGAGAACAGCGCATAACTCAGAATTGGCTAAGGCTGACTGTCAATTGATGGCTATTAATATTGTTAATATTATTAATATTAACCTATTCTTCAGTTTCAGAAAGAAGAGGGTGAAAATGAGGGATGGGTTTCTTGAGAAATAAATACCTTGGGGGAGTTGTTTAGTTTGTCCTTGTTTGTTTGTTTGAGGTTATTTTCCTTTTTCCAAATGAGATCCATACTTTCTTATTGGGTACCAGAAAAGCACACAATTACACAGATTACCCATTATCCAGCTTTCTGACATAAGTTATAGTGAAAGCAGAAATGTAAAGACTAAAAAAAAGTAGAATGTACTTTTTTTTTTTTTTTTCTTTTCCCTCCCTGTATCACCCATCTAATATCTAGAAGGGAATTTTTTCCCCGTTGTGGCAGATGTACCTCATGAACACAATTATATATTCTGTCCTTGAGGCTGAAAGCGTTCTCAAAGACTTGTTCAGTTACTAAAAGGGGAAAAAATAGTCCCTAGAGAGTGCAACACTTTTTAGAGTTTATCAATCCCAATCAGTGGGGCTAACTGTCCATTGATTTACTGACAACCCTTAATAAATTTTTAAGTGACTGCATGTCATGAAAAGAAAAAAATACTGTTCAGAATTTTCAGTTCTGAAGGGCATACTTTTTAATACTTTAAACTCTGGTGTATTCCTCACTGTGAGCATTGAGGTTTAGTCTTAAATTAGAACTGCAAACCTGCAGATATTTTCTTGTACATTAGTAAATGTGATTACAAGATAGCTAATTTGTTTGCAGCTCTGCTACTAGTCTGATTTAATTGGATTAATCAGCTAAATAAAGTCAGTACCTGTTAAGACTTAGACAGAAGATGTCCAGCTTACTAACACACACAAGTATACAAATTGCCTACAACATAATTTTAATAATTATTTTAGTTCTGAGGTAAGGTATTCCTCTGTTAAGAGCTGTACTAGAGTACAACATCCTCTTAATTGCTCTCTCTCACCCATTCTTCTGCTATATCTCAGTGTGTGATAAGGTCCAGATATCACATGTTCACTGCTGGCTGAACCTCACCCCATTTGAAAAGGAAAGTCTTCTCTTTTTTTTTTTTCAAGTAGATGAGGTGACTTCTCCTTGGTTGTGTAGAAAAAAAGATACTGTATAAGTGACACTAGAGATCCTTAATCTATTGCAAAGCCACAGTCATCCATGGCTAAACCTCCTTCCCACATGCCTGCCAAATGCTTTTCCTCACATGTTGACCCACGCAGTATGGATCTTTTCATTCCCTCCCTTTCTATCTCTTCCTTTTTTCCCTGTTCTGTCTCTAAATTTCTCTTAGTCTGTGCCCACTTACCATATGTTGTGTTCTTCCTGATCCTACCATCCAAACGAAATCCAAACTCCAATGATCAGCACATATTCCTTGCTATGTTGGCACAGATGGCCTAGAGGATCTCCAAGATTGGCTGGGCCACCAGTACACAGCCCAAATGGTGTCCTGCACATCTTGTACATCTGCCCAATAAAGATGTAACAGCTTTCTCAGTTGTCCACTCCACTTGTTGGAATGGAAGAAGCTGACATCATGATTGGACCTTCATTAGCTTTCTGTGTTATCCAGGATTACTGACATTCCTATTATGGACCACTGGCACTTCATCTAGCATGGCTCCTGGAAAAATAAAAAGCAATACAGAGACTGCTTCATCCCTCTGAAACATATGCCAGACCACCCACAGTGATCCCTGGTACAGAGCTCATGGCCACCTGTTACAGAGATACTGATGTTTGTCACTTAAAGACACATTTGTTAGCTACTGCGATATTGAGTTGCAACTACTTGAGGATGATGTGTCTAATGGGCTGTTTGGAGAGGTACAGCCATATACAAGCCAGGCATAAAACAGCAATCAAAAAACATTCTTGGCTAAACCCAAAAAAGTGGTGGAGAAATCCAACTTCCCATGTCATCACTGAACTGGGAGAAAATGAGGAGAAAGACAATTTGGAACTTTTTTTCATTGTCCCCGTGAACCTTTAGAAAGATGGTGTTGCATTTTAATAAGGAAAAACTGATTAATTTATTGATTCGTCTTTAAAAATGATGGGTGATATTGTGTACCTAGTCATGACATCTTTTCTTAATTTGATGCATTAAGCAGCGTTATATTCAGTTTCATTAAATGATCTCCCTTAATTATGACAATTGGTAACGATGGTCATTAAAGTAATGACATTTGTCACAATCAGTAATGGCAGGGATAATGAATAATGAACAAGGCAAAATTTCCACAGAGACTTTATGGTCTTATATTCCACTTAGCATCAGGCTAGAAAAACACAGAAACCGGATAGTCCCCTGGGGACAAAAAAAGTTTGAGGAAGCCAACAGAGAAGCTTCCTTTTTAAAATACTAAAACACAGTAACCACTAACATGGATTAATGATGCTGAGTAAAACCAAACCAAAATAAAATAAAATAAAAACGCACAACAAAACTTAAAAATCTTGTGAGTGAATCTGTCTTATTTGGTCTGCAATACTATCAACCTGTATATTCTTTTCATCAAGAAACACAAACTGATTTTTAATGCACCTGGGATAAGAAAGAGCAATATTTTGTGTATTCTACTGTCAAAAAAAGAGAAGAGAAATACATGTTACAGTACCTGGACATGCTGGAAGAGTGTCCTAGCAAGAACAGTATTGAGTTTAACAAAGACAAATGCAAAGTCCTGCACCTGGAATGGAATAACTACAGACACCAGAGCAGGCTACCATCTGTGTGGCTAGAGAAGAACCTCTCTGAAAGGGAATTGGGGGTCCTGGTCAACAACAACCAGAACATGGGTGAACAATGTGCCACCACAGCAACAAAGGCAAATCAGATCCTGGGCTGTATCCACAGCAGCATTGCTAGCAGAGCTAGAGTTGTGATCATCCCGCTCTACTCAGCACTTTCCAGGCCACACGGAGTACTGTGTCCAGTTCTGGTCCTCATAATTCAAGAAAGATGTGGACAGATTGGAGAGAGTCCAAAGGAGGGCCACAAAAATGATCAAAGTGTGGGACAACCTGCCCTAAGAGAAAAGAATGAAGGGGTTGGACATTTTCTCCATGAAGAAGAGAAGGTTCCAGAGGACTTCGTTACAGTATTCCAGTACTAAAAGTGTGGCTATGAAGAGGGTGGAAGCTCTCTCTTCACAAGGAGTCACATGGAGAAAACAAGAGGCAACAGGCACAAGTTCATAATAGAATCATAAAATGTCCTGAGTTGGAAGGGACCCACAAGGATCATCGAGTCCAACTCTTTACCCTACATATGACAACCCCACAGTTCACACCATGTGTCTGAGGGAGTCGTCCAGTCTCTTTTTGAACACTGCCAGGCTTGAAGCTGTGCCTACTCCCTGGGGAAGTTGTACCAGAAGAGGATTCATCTTGATATAAGAAAAAGATTTTTTTACAGTGAGAACAATCAATCAGTGCAACAACATCGCAGAGTCCCCGTCTCTGGAAGTTTTTAAGATGTGACTGGACAGGGTGCTAGACAGTCTCATCTAGGCTCCCTTTCCCACAAAAGGTTGGACCAGATAATTTTTCAAGGTCCCTTCCAATCTGTTCTATGGACTGTTCTGTGATCCTATGGTTTTATGCTGAATCTCAGAAGTTGTTTAAGTACTGATACTGAACAAAATAAGGAGTTAAGAATACATACATCTATTTTGAGACTTAATAGAACTATCTTTCTGTCCACCTACAGAAGTAACTCAATCTTACAACTAATCTGTCTTTACAATACCTCCTATTTTTTTCCCCTGAATATAAGTACAGTAAATTCCAAATACAATTTTCTCTTTTTTTTACATGAACATACTATGTGTACGCAGAAAGGTACTGCACATGTCTTGCAGTGACACATTAAACTCATCCATGAAAACAGATACAACATGGCACAGCGTGTATTTCTGCCAAGAAGCATGAGGAAATACCTAGGGCCAAAAAAAGCTCCTGTAGTTTTAAACTACATACTATAAATACTACCAAACCAGGTGGTATGTTCATTTTATCTGAAAAAAAAAAAAAAAAAAAAAAAAAAAAAAAAGAGAGGAGACCATGCACCTTATTAGCGTTCATTCTCTTTGCCCAGATTTTCTATCCATTTTTAATAAGCAGAGCTATGAAAGTTCACTTTCTAATAAATGCCTTGATAGCTTTTAATCAAATGATGCATTATTAGCAAAGATTAAAAGAACTAATTATGTACAGCATAGTTGAATGATAGCTGGAGGGAGAAGATAACTATCTCTGTGTATTTGAAAACTAAGCACAAATAAAATAAAGGATTTTTAATTTTTAAGGCAGAAGGAAGACAGGCCTCATTTAGAAAAATATAATTAAAAAACCCACTAAGCTGGAAATTCAGTAAAGAGAAAAATGGCTATTAGTCTGAAGACTAAACTCCACAAATTTATTGTGAAATCTCTGTGACTTAGGCTACTGAAAACTCAACAAGAAAAAAGTATTAGGGAGAAACTCAAAGGAGTATTTGTTGAGTATGGAAAGCAGATTTCCTGGATACATCCTAGACATAATGGACAGCTGTGCCAAGAGAAAGGTCAGACTTTGGGCAGTGGAAATGATAATTCCTCCTGCTACTCTCATATGGATGAGATTTAGCTGTTACCATGTAGGGGTTCACAACCTATGATACGAAACACATCACATTAGAAAACCATAATACCATTTTCCTTACACAAAAATCTGTGAATCTCAGGTGTCTTTAGGCACAATTTAGAAATAATTTTAAGTAAGTGGTTTAGAAATGAAAACAGTTAAATAAGAGTTTACATAGCAGTTGTTACCACCAAGGTAGTCACATAATCTTTCTATTAACTGTGCTAAAGCCATATTGAGGGCTGTATAGCTATATTCTAGTATAAAAAAAAAATGCTTTTAAATGCAATAAATGGCATAAAAAGCTATGCTGAAGTGAAACCTAAAATGAAACAGATTTGAGCATGAAGTGAAAGGATTTTAATAATTTGACAGGGCATAGATAAAGCATTTCACTAACTCCACAATAGACTTTGCTAATTTTATGTTTGTCTGTGAACAAAGAGGACTTGGTGCACTGTCCCAGGAAATCTCTACCTGCCTCATATCCCACGGACACATCAAATGAAGAAACCCCTCCATGAACAGAGCCTCAAAAGCAATGGAAGTTGAAAACAATCAGCTAACTATCTCTTCTTGGATGCAGCATATGTATCTCCACATACCACAGGGCAGCATGGAGAAGAGCTGGCGCAGAGTTTCTGTAAATGCCCTGTTCTCTTTATCAAGGGCAGTAAAGCATTTTCATTCACTGTTTCTTTTTCCCATACTCAGACTATTGTTAGAGACAGGCATGACTTAATGCTGTTATTTCCCTGTCCTCCCCCTCTTTCTCCCTCCAAAAAGCAAAAGGGGAAATAGATGATGATATTACTCCCAAGGATGGCTCAGTCCATCAGGAAATCAAAACCAAGCCTATGATTAATGTGATTAATTCAAAAAAACCAGCTCCTTCAGCTTCAAGAAAACCTTTTTTTTCCCTCGTTATGAATGTCTTATTCAGCTGAGGACAGTAAACAGTCTTATGTTCAGTGACAGATGTTACATTCAAATGGACTGGAAATGTGATGAACTCTCCAGTTTTGTCCCACAAAGGCTACAGAAAGTACTGGAGTGAAACGCTGAGAAAATGGCAACCAACCAGCCTGGATTTATGAGCAATCCAGAGGATAGGGAATATGGAACATGATCAAGAACATAAAATACCTGAACTTCTTTAAAATATTGAACCTTTAGAACATTATGTTCACTAAATAAGACTTAGTTGACAAAAAAATGAACAGGTACGAACACTATGTGGATTAGCTTGGAGATGATTTAGAGCTGAGTGAACAGACCAGAGTACATTTTCTCTGCACATTTGGCTTTCTGTTTTCAAATTATCTGTGCATAAGAACCAAAAGAGAAGAAATGGGGAAATGAATTAGACCAGAATTACTACTTCACACCATATTAAAAAAAATTAAGAAGCTGAAGAGAAGCTAAATCAGAAAGGACCTTAAAAGAAAAAAAATAAATTCTGATTAATGTAGAGAAGAAGGACTCATTGAAAAAGGTAGTAGGTGGCGCTGGACAGAGACTCGAACTCTTGTGGGTTATTCTGAGCAGTATTTATTGTAGAAGACTCGCAGAAACAGCAGTGTTGGGTCACCTCCTCAGAGTGACAATCATACAGCAGTATAACTGGTCTTTATATAGGGTTCTAACAGGTATTATGCAACTAAGTAAAATTTATCACTGTCCAGTAGGATTTTCTAAGTATTCACGATGTCCTCAGGTTCCTTCCGTCCCAGTGGTCTGCAGGTTCTACTACTTCTTTCTTGGCAAGTACCAAACGAAAGGTCATCGGGTCACAGGGCTAGCTTTGTCTGAATTTCTACCTGTCTCATTTGTTATCTATAGTTCATCAGTCTAGCATGGAGATCAGCAAACCTAAGAATAGCATTTATCAATGTCTTATCTAAAAGTACAGAGCAAGCATAAGGTAACCACGCTCGTGGTTCTGGGTAAGGGCTTTACAGGGGACAAGCTGAGACTTTCAGCCTTAGCAGCACAGCTTATAACACTGATATAGGCCTAAAATCCTAATTCCTTATTTTCCTACAACACTCATGGACATCTGAGAAAAAAAGGGTAATATGATCAGAGCAATGAGACAGGAAGAACATCTTACAGGAGGCTTTGAAGTAAATTGTTGGGGTAAAACAAATGTTGTCCAGGCCGTGCAAAGAGGAGATTGTGGTAATAAAGATTCCAGATAATGAAGTTTGTGAATACTACTTGCAATTTTCAATCAGCTTTAGTACAAGTGTGGATCTGTGTGGAAAACATAATTAAGCTTGGAAGCATGTTGTTTTCCCTCTTCTATGATATGACTGTTTTTTTTTTTCCTCCTTTGACAGGTATTGCAATAGGCTTAGATGGGAGATAAGAAACCATGTGCTTTGTTTCCTTACTGTGCTGTCATCTTTCTCAACCAGAAAACTACAAACAAAACCAAACCTAACTCATCTTTGATCTTCCAAAATGAGAAATTACCATATCCAAAATCAGAAGCATAGCACAGAATTGTTTGCTTTCTTATTACAGTGTTTCCAGATTACAGCCGGGTGAGAACATCAGTTTAATCGGAGTTGGTTTCATTGTAAATCTCCATAGTTATATTTAATAAGAGTTCAATTATCCAATAAGAGTTCAAACATGACATCAAAGCTAGGGGTTTGCTAAAAATTTTTAAGAACCATGGTTGATTCTTGATACAATGGGCATATTTCATTTAGGCACAATTTTTCTGATTTTAATAGAGAGTCTTACTAAAATCCGACCGTTAAATGTAATCAGTTTATGTTGAAAACATAAAATAATCCAGTAAACAAGGTAAATAAAATTAAATTATAAATGATGAAACATAAGCAAAACTGGCAAAGGGTAAATTTCAGGTGTGGTGGAATTCCACAAAATACAGGAAAATTAAGTAAGAGCAAGACAGTATATGCAGTATATGTAGAAATCTTTTGTGTATTGTACCCCATAATGTGGTGGAATTAAGATAATTTGTTTTTTAATGATTAATGAAGTGAGAAAAATTAGTGTGTATTTTTTTTTCCCTGCAAAGAATATAGCAGATTGAATCTGTCAGCGCTTTATAAAGTTCAAATTAAAGATGGGGATTTTCCTCTCCAATGTTTGCCTTAATTCTGTGGAGGAGGAGGGCTGTGAAAAGGAAGAATAACTGTATGAATTCTGAATAAACCCTTAGGTGTTCTCTTTTTTTTTTTTCTTTTCCCCAAGCAGTTGGGTTTTCAAGCAGTTAAACCATATTTTATTCCTTCTCAAGAAATGTATATTCTTATTTCTTAATAAGCCATTCCTGAAAGTCTTTCACAACAGTTGCATTGTAGAGAGGGCTTATTGCTATACAGTTGTATTGTCGCTAGAATCCAGCCTCTTACTCAACAAAAGGCATATAGGCAAAACGAAATCAATTTAATCCCTCTTAACATCCTCCAAGGTCTTTCAGCAGACTTATCATTGCACAGGCTTATGCAACTGTAAATCAGAGCAAATACCCACACCACTCCTGGGATTTCTGGAACAAAAATACTTGCCCAAGACATCATACACAGTATACACGTAGCGACCTTATTTAACATTTATGTCTGAACTTTACTCCAGGTGAACAGTGGCTTCTGTCTTCCTTATCAGATTTGCTTAATCATGACAGTTAATATTCTGAAGTTTCTTGACTCACAGTTGTCACACTGCTGTAGCCTTTGCTCTGTTAAGACAGACTTCCGAATATTTCAAACCAAGGCAGGAAATCCTCATGTCTGCTCTAAAAGTTTTCATAAATGGAAATAAGAACAGTGTAAAGGCTGTGTGACACATGTAGATGTGTAGACTACTTAACACTAATACTAGTGCAGATGCTTTGTCACTGTCTCCTAATTATAAATTGCCTCTCTTCAGGATTTTTAATAGCTTCCATGTTGAGCAGAGACATAGATATGACAATTGACATTATTAATTTTTCTGTCTCTGGGACTCAAGTACCCACATGGCAAACTGGAGGCCTACAATCTAGGTGATGCTCTCAGAAACATTGTCCCACAATGATGTCCAACCTTTCCCTGGTGAGAGCTGCTGCTCCTTGGAGTTTGGGCAGTTCAGCAATGGAAAAGTTGCAGCTCACAGAACAAAACCTTCCCGTTTGTACAGTTAAGCTATAGAACTGCCAAACCATCTGGGAGCCAGAGAGAAGCATCTTCACACTAAATCACCATATAAGAAGCCCAGTGACGACCTTTTCTATAAAACACAGGAAAAACATTCCTGGAAGAAAGTTTGAATTCAGGTTTTTCCCCAGTCCCAAGGAAACAAAATCATGCTTTGAACCCTTTAAAGAACCTTAACATTCCCTTTGCATAGTGACACTGCTCTGCTTTACTTGGATTCAATGAAATATTTGTTCTTAGTCTTTTTAAGTTGTAAGTGGCTAAGGCGGGCTATGGGGTAGGTGTGCAGTGCTTACTCCAGCACTGTATTAGGCAGGCTTAGAGGGACAAGATTAGACAACACAAGAGATTTAGTAGGAATGTCACAGAGGCTCAAGCACTGAGATCTTCAGCCCCACCAAGAGGGTTTAGTACCAGCTATACATAAGAATAGTGGAACAGTTATAGACATGGAAAAGCTGTACAGACTGACCCAAGATATTTAACTCTGCTCTCCAATAGTCCATCAGACAAGGATAGTGCTAATCTAACACACCTATTGCTTCTAGTTTTGGCATTAATTGATCATAGAATCATTTCGGTTGGAAGAGACCCTCAGGATTGTCGAGTCCAACCATAACCTCCAGCACTGAACTATGATTCACAGATATGTCAGGCATCTCTCTGAAATAATGCATTGAGGCACAAATCCTAGTAAATTGGTTAGGAATTCTGAAGTTCAAAATTAGACTCAGGTAGCAAAATGCACATCAAGCACCTTGATGCTCTCATGGATTTTACCTTCACGACCAATTCAAATACTTATCTCTGGTAACCTGACTTGGAGAAGTTGTGTCCCTGTCATCAGTCTAGGACTTGTTATCATACAGTCACTCTAACACAAAACTGAAATATGACAGAGACTGAAGTCAGCCAAAATTAATTAGATTTAGCTGGGATTAAACAAATACCTTATTATAATTAGAATGCTTTCCAGGACACTATCTGTTTAATCACACATCACCTGATTAGTTAAGGGAATCAATTAATTGTGCACTGTCCACCACCCCATTTTACTCTGGGAAAAAAAAATTACATAAAACCAAACAACAACAAAACCCCCACAAAACAAAAACAAACAAACAAACAAAAAAAAACAACAAAAAATCTCCCCACACCTTGCCAGAAGATTTCAAACACAAATTGCATAAAATCTTTTCCAAAACTGTTCAGATAGAAATAGTCTTAATGAAAACTTCCATACAAAATTTGAAGCAAAATATGAACATGAACCTATTAACCATTTTTCCTCTTTTAAAAATGTGTGGGTTTCAATGGTGTTGCTAGCAGTTACCTAAAGAGTTAAAGATTTGTAACTATACCTGTATGTATTACTGGCCTATGTGTTACAAGAGAAAAAGCACCTGCTGTAAGAATAGAAACCTCTAATAAGAGGAGAGACTTTTACTAAGCCACTCATGCTTGGAGTCTATTGAAAGATAATCTTTGGTACAGTACTTCCAGAAAAGCAGTGAACTGAAATCAATATTCAGTAGAAAACAGATTAAGAGACCAAACTAAAGAAATCAAAAGTCATTCAGCAGAACAGACGTACACCTTGAAGATTATCATTCATCGTAAAAGCACGGGTTCTTTTTAGCTCTTGGGAAAGAACCATTTCTAAGGATGAGACCCTGTCTCCTTTTTCAGTGAAAGTAGAAGCCCATACATTACAAT
This sequence comes from Columba livia, assembly GCF_036013475.1. Classification (NCBI taxonomy): domain Eukaryota; kingdom Metazoa; phylum Chordata; class Aves; order Columbiformes; family Columbidae; genus Columba; species Columba livia. The sequence continues at coordinate 4,785,917 of NC_088605.1, read as the reverse complement.
GAATTTTAAATCTCCATATTTTATTTAAAAAGAAAAAAAATAGCAGGGGGAAAAAAAAAAAGGTTCAGAGATCAGCTGATCATGGGAAGAAAACCTATTTTTTTGTATCAAAAAGGAGCTGCTTTTCCCTCACACATTTCAATATGTCTTTCTTTTTCTTTCTATGGAAAGATGCAATTTCTTTAGTCTTGAGATGAAAGATGATTTTTGCAGGTGGGAAACTGGACGAACATTTGGCAAAGGTGAGGTTATTGCCAACTTCTTCAGAGAACTTGGGCCAATCTAATTACTCCATGACACCATTTCCATCCACAAAATGTCAATAATAATAGCGTGCATCCTTCCTGCTCAGATGGCCAGATCTTTGAACCTGCCATAAACTCTTACTATGAAAGCACAGAACTTCCTAACACAAAACTAAGTGTATTCTGAAGGTATATTCTCATTTCTCTTTCAATACATTTATGATTAGGCTCCTACTTTGTCAAGGTACAATTTTGCCTTCCTTTCCCTGTCCTTTGCTATATGTTAACAAAAACAATACATATTTTCATTTTCAAACTGTAAAACCTAGGAATGAACTTTTTGCTCTCCTAATCATTAGCATTAAGATGATACAAGATCTAAAGGATACAAGGGGTATTTTTGCAGAAAAGTCTAACTGTAGAGAAAGGCCAAATATCTTAACAGGAATTGCAGGTGGCATGTTTGATTTCATGTCTGAATGATTAATATCAGCAAAGAAAATAAACCTATTTTAGTGGACAGCATATTTACTTATTTCTACTGTAACGTAGTTCAAATCCTGGTCTACCTGGTACTAAAACTTTTACATAGGGAAAATAACACCAGCAGTAATTAACATAAATATCTGTTTTGCTCTTAATTAATGTACTTAGTATTGAACATTGTTTTGATATTTCCAACATACATCCATAATTTCTTAAAGTCCTTCTCCGCAGAGAGTAACTCGCAACCCCAAAATAACAAACTTCAAAATAAATTAATATACACAGTCCCATCTGTATGTATTTACTTCTATAAAAAGGAAACAATCTTTTTAAAACATATGCCACTAAATTTGCATGTTCTTCGGATTCTTTTTTTCTGATTTTAAAACTTTCTGCTGATGCTTCCAATAAAACAAAAAAGAAGTTTCACATTCTTAAGTGTTTTTTCCACAGGTTTGTTTGGTTTTACACCTTTATAAGAAGTAAAAGTTTAAATATTTAAACACACAAGAGCTCCCCAAGCCTTGGCAACTCTGAAATCCTCTTTCTGCTACAAAAATAGACTCTTTTCCTTTCCAGGACGGGGATTTAAATTTGCTAAACTAGAGTGAAGCTTCACCTCCCACCATATCCTTGCTTCCATGGCTGCTTACATATATTTTTTTTTTTTCTTATGCTTTCAAAATAAAAAGAAATAGAAAAACATGAAATAAAGGATAACTGAAATTGTCTAGCCAAAAATGCAAAAAAACCCCACACCTTGGAGACACCAATGATCAGACATTTGATCCCTTCCCTTTATGTTGCACTAGGGAGACTCACAGATATGCTGGACTGAGTCCAGCAAAGGACCACAATGATAATTAAGAGACTGGAGCATCTGTCATATGAAAAAAATGTGAGATCATTTGCATTGCTCAGCCTGGAGAAGACTCAGGGAGATCTTATCAAGATGTATAAATACCTGATGGGCAGTAATGAAGGAAAGAGAGCCCAGCTCTTCTCTGTTGTGGTCAGTGAATGGACAAAAGGCAATTGACACTAAGCCAATTACAGCAGATTCCATTTGAACATAAGAAAAACCTTGTTGGTTGCAAAGGTGACTGAACACTGCAATAGGTTGCCCAGGGAAGGTTTAAGGTCTCCATCACTGGTCCCTTCCAAATTCTATGATTCTGCAGTTTCCAGGTAAATGCTGACTTTTTTTTTTTTCCTAAAAAAACCCCAAGTTGTATAAATACCTTAATTGTTTATTAGATTATGTTTTTATTAGAGCTAGTAAGCAGATTGCATCCAAAGCTTTCTTCTAATATCCCTTACTAGCAAGCCATCCCAGATCACAGAAAAATTTCTGTTAGAAGAGACCCTCAGGATCATCGAGTCCAACCATAACCTAACCTAATTCTAGCACAAAACTGTGTCCCTAAGAACCTCATCTAAATGCTTTTTGAATACCTCCAGGGATGGTGACTCCAGCACTGCCTTAGGCAGCCTGTTCCAATGCCCGACAGCCCTTTCCACAAATAATTTTTTCCTAACATCCAATCTAAACATCCCCTGGCACAACTTGAGGCCATTTCCTCTTGTTCTACCACTTGCTACTTGGGAGAAGAGACCAACACCCTCCATGCTACAACCTCCTTTCAGGTAGTTGTAGACAGAGATAATGTCTCCCCTCCACCTCCTTTTCTTCAGGCTGAACAGCCCCAGATCCCTCAACTGTTCCTCGATTGCCAAACCCTCCAAGTTTTTAGCTTCTTAAATAATCTTTCTGGGAAATCTTGCTTCTCCATTCAAAAAAAACCAAAAACACAAAACCAAACCAAAACCAAACCAAAGAAAAACACATAGAAAAAGATAAATATTATCTACAGAACAAGGCTTACCTTAGTGCCTATTTAACTTGTGTATGGCTTTCAGGTTTCCACTGACTTTCTACCACAAACGCTATATTGACTAATTCCATATAGTGTCAGATTACATGAGGCTAAGTATAAAAGGGGCATATGAAGCCACAAGGCCACAATATCTACCACACAAGTCAATGCTTGACTTCTGCAAAGTCCTGTGCTGACTGTACTGTCCACTCATTCCTCACAGCTTCTGCAATCTGTAACAAAGCAGACATGTATCCTGTGATCTTTTGCCTGTTGGCATTTCTTTTGTTCTTTCCCCCACCCTCCATTCCCCCGGTGTTAAAAAAAAGCTGTATTTTTCACTGCAGAGCTTTGTGAAGGATTTCTTGTGCGTATCTTGAGTCTCGCCCTCAACTGTTCACAGGTCTTTCACCTCTGGTGATCAAAAACAGCCTTCAGCCTGCTTTTGTGGTTTCATAGACTTGGCCTACCTAGAGGCTTGAATTTGGGACAGTTTATTATAGTTCAAAGCAACGGAATGCCCGGTCTGAAATGAGAGAAAATGAGTGCCTTGCTTTGATAGCTCTCCAGTTATGTTCTTCTGTTTTCTCCTTGTGTTCATATGACCATGCACATTCTTTCCTGATCCATCTCTTATTAAGGAGGCACATCCAAGAGAGTCACATAGAAAGACATGCTGTCTTCTGTTAGACTTGCATGACAGATCATCTCAACTTTTTAGACCAAACAGACTGACTTTGGAGACTCACACCACCATTATTGCTTAACACAAGACTAAGGGCAAATTCCTTGTGTGTAACCCAGTAACTCAACCTCACAGTGTAACTGCTCAGCGACACGCTGGCTTAACCCTGCTACTCAAATCTGGATGGTGATGACTTAAAGTGGTTTTGCAAGGCAAGCTTATTTGAAAACAAAGTTATTAAGTTCCCAGGCAATACAAACTAAGGAAATTACACCATATCCTTATGTCTACGTATATTCAAGCTTGTTTTTTTTACTATCTCTCAATTAAAATAATGTATATTTGCTGATGTCAGAAGACAAAACATTTTGCAGCCTTTCAGCAGGACTCCTGAATGGTGTCTGAGAAGGAAAGTGGAAAGCAGAAGTATATAAGACAGTTGCATCCAGGAAGAGTTCTGTGTAATCACATTAAGTGTTTCTGCTTCAATACCTACTCATAAATGTCAGCTGAAAGTTAACTTTGTTGTTTATTAAATGTATGTTAATAATGTCACTGGAAATCTAAGTGCTCTGTTGATTGCAAATGTAAATTGACAATGCTGCAGTCTCTATCTACCCGTCAATCACAGCAGTCTGAGTTAGTGAGGTAAAAACAGAATAAGGGAGTTGATTACAGAAGTCATTGAAGGAAAAGATAGATGGCAGAGAATATTTTCGTATTCAGCAGTATCATTACACTCCCTACAATATAACTCTTTATGCAGTACCTGATAAAGATTCAATCCCTATAGCCTTTTTATTTCAATTTAAAGCTCAGTTGAGATGCTCTCCCTCCCCAGCTACCACCTCTTTTAGGAAAGAGTCACAAGTAATGATGAGTTCGAGGAGACAGCACCTCAGGGAGCACTGTCTAGACCCACAGCTGCTGGATGGGATCAAGGACTTCTAGAACACCTCCCTTTTCTTTCCAATCATACATTTACTGTCAAAAATGGCATAACATTTTTGTGCTAAAACTCCCCAAAGAGTGACCATATCCAAAGTAAGTAGTAGCTAGCAACCAACCATATCTCAAGAGGGTGATCACAAAAATCTTCCTCGGGGAAGAGAGAAGGCAACCATTATTTTTGTAAAGATGGTGCAGAGTTTCAATCCTGCTTTTCTACCCAGGATCTATAAAGGTTTTGGAAAAATCCTTGTTGGCAAATGTGAACTCCTTAATATTGCTTGATTTTTGATACTGATAAAAAAAAAATCATTTAATGTCAAAGACTAAGTGCTAGAGTCAACAAGGACTTAAAATCTCAAGTTTATAACTTACTTCTCTCTGCCTTAGATTCCCTACTATCAAACAACATAACATTATTTTGCAAATCTACTATGAATGTCTTCCTATATTGTTTACAATAATTAGACTTCAAATTCATTTGAGCTCCTAATTTACAGTATAGTCTGAGTAACAGTAAATCAGAACCACATTATTGCGGCATTATGCAGAAAGGGTCCTGAGTGTCATTTGATTGACGTTATTTGTTTCCTGTATACAAATGAGTTTCCCTCTGAGCGCCGCAGATACTGTCTTGAACACTATTGTTATGAAGATAAAACACTGCAGAGACATCTTTTACAGGAGAATTAAAATAACTCATAAGCAGCTGAACTAAAGAAGCTTGTTTTTCTATGGGTTGGAGTCCTATCTCCTACTGCTTTCCCCCATCATCTGTTCCCAAAATCTTTTTCCTGTTGAAATATTGAGTACAGGGAAAGCCACTGTGAGGCTCCATTTGCCTTGTCATGGATTTAGACTATTCCCTTAGGAGCTGTGCCTGGTTTTAAGTTACCTATACATCAATCAGCACTAGTTTAGGTTGTTTGCCCATTCAGTCAGAATTCTCACAATTCTGTTCTTTATCTGTCAGGACATATTGACAGTTTTGACAAATGGAGCAACAACGGCCAACAGATTCAAAAAGCATAGAGAGGAAATAAAGCATCAGATACACAAAGAGGTTGATCTGTTAGGCATAATTTACATACAAAATTATTTTAGCTGCCTTCTTCAAATCTTACTTTTAAAAGACTGATTTCAAATTCAACCCAAACTGTTAGGAGTCAGACAAATATATCACAATCTGCTAATAATTCATTTACATAAACATACAATCTGCTAATTTCAGACAAGTGTGTAAGCTAAAACTATGTCAAATTTCTAATACTGGAGAAAAAAAAAAGATAAAGCAAAAGTAGTTTTGTTAGGTACACAATAACAATGCTGGAAAAAATACCTGAAGTCTTAAAATGTCAAATGACAAATTATTTCATAAATTACTATTTAAGTCAAGTAGCAGTTGACTTGATTTTTTTAAAAAAACCTATAATTGAAGTACTTTAAAATTTTTCACTGCCTATATAAAATAAAATAATTGCATAATTAACACATAATTACTTTCGGGAGTGACTAATTTTGGATTCTATTAGGTATGCATTAATTGCTATGCTGACAACTGGGGAAAAAAAAAAAATACAAAAATAAAACCCTTCCCTTATCAAGGTCAGCATTTGCATTGTAAGACTATCAAAATAGTGTTAAATCAATTAAATAGTCCAATATTCAATGGCTGCAAGGCATAGTGCAGTGAAATGGAAGGACAACCATAGGACTCAATAGGGTTTGCTGGCAAGATTCCAGTTGACCTCAGGCTCAAAGGTCTGGTGTCACAGCCCTGTGAAGACAAATGTTCCCAATGAATTTACTGGTGCAGGATTACGTCTGTTGACATGTTACCTATTGACTGATGTTCATCAGCTATGTAGAATCTGCTTTCAGACCTCTTGTTCTGCTCTATCATACATAGGTACTTCTGCTATTCAGTCTGTGGAATTATGTAAAGATAATTAAATGCCCAGGTCTTTTTGCAGTTGCTTGTTTTATTTCATCTGTGAATAGGAATAGCTAATAGGGGAGGGTGCAGTGTAACAAAAGAACTTGGCCCACAGTTTCATTCCCTGAAACAAGGAGAAGTCTCTTCTCATTTACTGTTTGCAGCCACTTTGCTAGTAGCCAGCTGCCTTAACTATCAGGCTGAATTAAGTGAGAAAGAAGAGCCAGCAACCTGATACAACATAATAAACTGTCCCAGTTGAGACCAGAAACCAAGATCTACAGGTTCCCTCCATGCAATAACATTGCTTTAATTTTTCTAGATGTCCTGTTCCTCATGCCAGCCACTTCATTAATGCCCGGTTTTACAGACCACAACAAATGGTTTTAGAAAAGCAGTTCCCAGGACTGTTCTTTCTATAAGGAAAATGAGGGATCTACAAAAAAATCGAAGCCACATATGGCTTTGACAAAATATGCCTTTGTTTGTGAGGGTAAGCAATTGCATAGATGCAGCTCATTTTGTCCTGCAAACTGGATGGGATGGCCCATCAGCCAATGAAAACGTGTGAACTTGCAAGAAAAAGGCAGAAAATTCTCATCTCCACAGCGCTTGCCAATGTTTTAGCTCCCTTTGGCCTCACATCTGGAATTGTTTTCAATAAAATCAATGTGTTTTTTTTTTAAATCTCAGCTGAAACATCATGATCCCCTGTATTTCTTAGTTTACTGGGTAGAATACTGTATAGGATACACATCTTAGTCCAGTGTGATTATGATAACAGGAAGAGTGAAATGAGAAAATTGCATAGACTCAGTTTTTCAAAATTTAGCTTGATGCTTGTATTTGCAATTTCATTTATAAAACAGGTAAGTGTATGACATGTTCTTGACTCCTTTCAAAACAAATGCTCAGCTCTCTTTGGTCTTTTAGCACCACAATGACAATTTTTGCACATAAATTCTAGCTTGTTGAATGAAATTTCTGTAGACCCTCTGTCTCAAATTTGACCTAGAAGTGTGAGGTTTGTTTGGTTTTTATTTTTATTTATTTTCTTCAAATCAGCTGCCACTTTCCACACTGAGGATGTTTCAGAATGATTATTTAGCATGGGTAAGTCTCTGTTTTTTTTCACCCCTCTGTCTAGAAGTTTTTGTCTCACATAGTCCCAGAATAAATACAGGTGGGTAACTGTTTTACCCTTGACTTTGAAGAAATCAAAGCTGGTGTTTTTCCCATGTACAGGCGTCGTATCCAAAGAGACATTTTATTCCAATACACGCATAAACAGAAACTACGGAGTTTGTATTTTAGGTGACTTTGGCACTAACTTCTTCTAGGCAGCCCCAATACTTAGGTGTGAAAAACATCTGAAATAATATTATGGGGTATTAATACACGTTAGGCTCTTTACTTATAAGACATTTGTCTTTCAAAAAAAGAAAAGACCTCAGCAACCAAAGTGATGTCTTTCATTCACATTTCTTTACCATCCTATTCTACTTGGTACTGCAGGTACCAACTAAGTATGAATTTAAATTGACAATTTAGTATTGCGGCGAGGAAAAATTGAGTTAATTATTGGCAACTGAACAAGCAATGATTTTGAAGTTGTTGATGCTTTTTGGTTTTGCATCTCAGATTTTCTGCTGGTCCAGAGAACTGTTTTTTTTTTTTTCCCAGTAATAATCACTCTGCAATCACATTTGTGATCATTTTGAAGCAAGGAGAATCACCCCCACCCATGACAGGCACACTAAAATCCTTCTGTCTTCCTAATGTCATGCTTTTTGGAAAAAGGAGAAGATACATAAACTGATTGGGCCAGGCAACAGTTTTCAAAAATAATTATCCTTATTGAAAATGAGAACCAAACAAAAATAAACAAACAAACAAAAAGCCATAAATTGAGCACAGCAGAGAGAGAAAGAACTGCTTTGAAGATACTTTTTCCTCACTGTGAAGACTGACCTCTATATTTCCATCTTGCATTGTGAAAAAGTCATTACTTCAGGTGAACGGAAATTGCAACATTGAACAGGAGACAAAAAACGTATCACTGTATTCAAAAGAAATAAGCAAACCTTTTCCCCCATGCACATAAATTTACCAAATTGTATTCTTCAGCTATGACTTCTGCCCTACATAACAAAACCCATCTCAACTACAATTGAGAAAAGAGGTGTTATGAATAAGAAAGGATTTATAAAAGTGTCCTCTCAGCTTTCTTGATATCAAGTGGAGTTGCGTATTTAAGTTTGTTATGCAAAGCAGTTTCTCTGTCATTTAAAAATCAAAACAAAAAACCCTACAACATTTTCAAATCAGCTTTTAGGTTTCTACTAAAGATTTTTTAAAAGTTACATGATGAAATAAGAGCAAATGGTTGGTAATGACCTTTTCCTGTGGAAATATCCATACCTAACTGACAAATATTCTCCTTTGCCCTAAATTAATTCAATTCAAAAGGCTACAGAGGCATAAATAATTAAGTCTGATTTTCAAAGACAGTGTAAAAAGCAGGACTTTTGCTTGTAACTGTTGCAACCTTACGGAAAAATCCTCATTGCTTATTTATATTTAACAGGAAATGTCTATTGTATGGATGGGGAGCATGCTAAACTTCATGATATCAAGGGAGAGAGTCTGATCAGCCTTTCATACTTAATCCTTTGTGGTTTAATTTCATTAGATCTATATTTTGGCAATTTGAAGTAGAGGTTAATTAGAAATACACCAAAAATTGTTCTACTAGGTGCTACCTTACCAAACAATCTTAGAGATGTTCATATATGGCACTGGAATAATGATTCCAATAATATGATATAAGTAATGTTCGTGAGGAGCAGGTTGAGGGAACATCTAACCCAATTAAGTCTACTGAAGGCAGCTAGAACCTGCAGCTGCTCTTTGAACAAAAGAAAATGGGTTTTGGAAAGCTGCTATTGGAACCGAAACAAGATCTCTCACAGCTTAGATGTAAAATCTGGTATGCTGCAACTCAGGACTGGATGACAGCAAGGATATTCTTTGAACTAAGGGGAAATGGGAGAAAGTGACAAGAGTGTCAGTTCAGTATCTCACTGTGGCACTACCCCAGCCAGGGCTTATAGTAATGTGGTCACTTGGCCTCAGCACTTTTCAGATATGTGAGCTGACCCTGAAGAGCATCTTCTCCTAACTGAAGTACCTTATACATTTTGCATCCTTCTCTGAATCAGCATTTCAGAGAAAAACCTCAAAATCTATAGCTGACTAAGGACTTGAAAGAATAAACTTAAACTACTTGATGCTCTGGGTTAATTTTTCAGGCTGTTTTCACATCAATTTTGTCTGAATATGTGTTTACCTGCTGCATATTCAATACAAGCCCATATAAAATATAAGTATGCTCAATACAGAATAGACATTTCTCTTACACTTCATCCTGTCCAGTATCTGCCTACACATCACCACTGAACTTCATTGTTTCTAATAAGTCCAGGCCCCCAAGCTCTATCATCCATACACGTGTCACACAACATAAGCCCTCTCCTGTCTTTACATTCTTCAGGTAAAACAATTTTGTTTTCCTTTACCTCTTTACTGTGTCTTGACTTGGTTACAAAGCAAGTCAGAGAGAATCTATCTTTTTTTTTTTAATCTAGTGTTCCACTCACTGAGTCACGCTCACTTGTGAATTGTTGTATTTGACTAATTTTTTTCAAGAAAAACAAAACAAGCCATACACGAAACCACTTACATGCCATTTTTGTCTCGTAGGACATCAAGAAAATGTAGCGTTCCTAGAGTCAACTAAATGTATTAGCAATGCATGCATTTCTGACAAAACCTTCCTAAACAGGAGGTGAAAGCCCACTTGGTCTTTGAAACTCATTCATTTTTGCCTGTTACCGCTTCGATAACAACACCTCTCATATGAATCCTCAATCATCCAAGATAGCTGGGGCACTGATAATATGAGACATCCTATTTCAGTCACACTTCATTAATATTACCATGAAAAAAGACCAAGTCACTATTGCGTTTTTTTTTTTTTTTAATGTTGCAATATGGTGATTTTTTTTTTAATTTAAACCTATTTAAAAGTAAACCAATATGTATTTATCTGAAATATTAGAAGGTCTGCTTGCAGATTTTCAGCCTGATCCTACTTGCATTAACACCAAACTTGCAGTGTCTTGCAGGAAGATGTTTTTACTTCTGTCATTCTTCCACTTGCTGCTTTGCATACTATCTGTATTTCAGGTACCTTAAACTGATAATTAGCTGTACTGGTCAGTCTCACCTGTAGATGGACCACAAGTCATATAAATAAATGACTGAGGAATAATCTAAGTATCTCAGAAATATTTTAAAAGAGGTCATTGCTAAAGCAGTTCAATCTACCGTTGGACAGTAGCAATAGAAGAAAACAGGACCTTCCTGCAAGCCTTTCATGAAGGGTGAACCTCAGTGTACTCAGATTGTGTGAGAGAAAGCAGCTCCTGCCAACAAGATTAAATTGTCAAAGTGAATGAATTTAAAACCTGGGTTTTAACTTTCTACCTATTTACATATCACACAGAGTTGAACGATTAGCAAATTAGACACAAATCATGTGCAAATCAATGCAAATTGCTGGTTCACACACACAATGTAAATCTCATTTTTCATGTTGGGATGTAGCCAGTTCCTAGTTAACAAGCATATGGATTTCAGATCTGGGGTAAATGAGTTTCTCTGTCACAAACTGAAGCTCTCCCTCCATTTCACCCTCCCCTCACCCCACATTCCTCCACTTGGCACAAAATCACCAGACTTCTCATTCAATCCACATAATTCACTCACTACTTGCCTTCTGTCAGACTTCATGTAGGCAGGTAATAATTTCAAGGATCATTAAATTTGTCTATGCTTTCTCTAATCTATGCTCTTTGGTTCGAGTTTTGTGGTCACTTACACTAAATAGAAATACTTGGTTTATTAATGGAAGATATATATATATATATATATATATATATATACACACACACACACTTTGGAAGGCCCCTTGAGATCACCGGAATATTTATAGATCCCTACAACTTTTGTTTTTTTTGACTTTTGTACTGTGTCATATATAACTACTCTGAACTGAGCTGCCAAAAGCAGTTTGAGCTCATCCACATAATTAGAAACCATTGCATTCACTGCTTCTCCAGTGCTATTTTTTATTTTAGTGGAGATGTCCCTTTTCACCAGGAGAGCTTACACACAAGAATCACAGAATTGGCCAACAGTTGTGTCTGGAAGCAGCCTCTGGAAGTCCATTGTGCAAACTCCTGCTCGAAGCGGGAGCAACTTCAAAGACAAATCAGGCTCCTCGAGAAATTGTGGAGCTGAGTTTGGAAAACCCACAGCAACTGCAATTCCACTCATTCCCTTGCTGGGCCCCTTTTTCCTGTGTGTAAATGCTGTGATGGGGGGAAAAAAAAGAGAAATTCCTAATATCCAGCTGGAGTTTGCATTGCTGAAATGTTTGGCCTTTTACTCTTGACCTGGCAACTTCTCTCACCCCATCCACAACCGTCCTATTCTTGAGCCCCCAACCCTCGCTGCTGTACTCACACCAGTGTCTCAGCTCTTGAGGACTCTACAAGGTCTCAGAGACCCCTGAGTAGCAGTTAAAATATGTTACTGTCCATTGGTGTGCTGTTGCCAATATCTGTGAAGTCTGAATAACAAACTTCTTATGCAATTACCAACCATATTTTTGCTCCCTCTCAGCAGATTTGCATAACAGAGACCTTCTGTAAAGGCCAGGTAGAGAAAAGGGCACCTGGAAAACTGTTTCTCAGCCTCAAACTGACTTTGAAGTGTTTCAGACAGGGAAGATCAAACCAGACAAATCAAGGGAATGTGCCCACTGGCAACATCCAATCCTTAAAACTCCAATGTCTCTCACAGAAAATATCACATAAATATGTATATGCAGCAGATGTTGAACTCTAACCATTGCTGAAGTCACCACGTCCATTTAAACTGCCTCAGGCTAGAAGGGCTAACTGGTCATGAGTGATTTCAATCCCTATCAGATGTGAATAACACAAACAATCAAAGAAATATGTCTTCTCTGACATGACCCTTAATCACTGCAGAAAAAGAGATGCTGACCTTGGTTAACATTGTGCTGCTGAATTTGATATGAGAGATCCCACTGATCATGGATTCAAACAACTGGGGGCATGCAGAGCCTTCATTTTCTTCCCTTCATTTATTAACCGTGGACTTTAAGGTACAGAGGAGAATGTTATACGGGCTGCATCCTTAATTTTCTGCTCCCTGCTGAACATGAAGCTCTGTCATTCTTTTTTGTATAAAAAAAGAAATACTTATACAACCAGGGCTCAAGAGGAAATGCCAGTTAAGTTTCTATTGTAATGCATGTACAGGAGGACAGAGAGAAATTTCTGCAGGTAACTCTGCACACAACATTTTGTTGGCCATTGACCATTGCCTATATAATCTCTACAACCTAAATAAATGAAATGTGTAAATTTTATTTTTGGTTAGGGGATTTTAGCCTTAAGAATCAGCCTTTAATCAGAAAGGTGGTTTAGTGCTCTGCAGCAGTACCGGCACTCTTTTGCAACATATTCAAATGTATTAATTGTATGCTTTTTCTTTTAATAGTTAAAATTAACACCTTTCCCGTGACAATATCTTTTTTTCCCCCTCACTCTACACTTGATGCTTTCACAGATCACACTTCTCCCATCTAAGCTGATCTTTCCTTTACTCCTTGCCTTGCTGCCCAAATAAATTAATTCTGTTATGCCAGTGGTTTTGCATGTATAAAACATCAGATATCAGTGAGCATTTTCTGACCTTCTGTTTCTTTCAGAAGTCTGTTCATTATTCTGTGGCTTCAAACAACCAGGTACTAGTCATATTTTTTAGACTTCACGATCATCCATCTGATGTGTCAAATGTTTAAAGAGGCTTTGCCAACAAACATACAGCAAGTTGAAATTTGCAGAAAGCATTAATAGTCTGATTCCCAGTCAAAAAATGTCTACAAATACTTACGGGCCTCTGTCCCGAGCCCCAGATATAATCAAAGAGACTATGGTTATAGCTATATCCTAAATTCAGTATTACTGCTAACTCAACCCCAAAAGCTAACTGTATGAGAAAGGATGTGTCGGTGTGGGGTCTGAAAAATTATAGCTGATTGGAAACTGTTGGAAATGACCTCAACAATGTCCTGAGTCTAAATCATACTCTGAATTTGCTTCACCTAAAGTTTATTAGTGAATTAGTGTCCAGTTCAACATGTGGATGTAACCTATATTCTCAGTCCTAGAGGTAGCAAAGGGGAGGCACATAATGGCTAATGATTTTAACAAAAAGTTAGAAAATCTTCTTTAGTGCATTGGAAAGTGAACAGGGAGTTTCTTGCAGCTTTGGGTGTTGAAGTAGCCTTGGAAAGTCTGTCTTCCTGCGAAAATCCACGTTTGAAAACACCTCAGAGCTTTGGGTTTAGGAATTAACCTACACGGGCACCATAGCGACAGTATTTCTTCAGTAAGAGAGCTCTTAATTTCCAGCCCTGAACTTGAGGTTTTTGCCCCCATCACAGTATATAACAGAAAGTCATTAAACAAGGTGTCTGCAAGCCACTTGCTTTGTATCTAAAAATAAGATCTGTGCCTTGTTTCCACCATGTAATCAATCCAAGAGGGTGACCTTTTTCTTAAGAAATCAAAATGAACTACTGTGACCACTGCATGTTTTTACCTCAGAAATCATATGGATTCACAAAACAACTGAAAATGTTGTGGTTTCCCCCTCCATCTCCTCCTTGCCTTCCCTTCCCTTCAGCTGGTTTGTGTTTGGGGTTTTTGTTATTATTTTAATTTATTCGTATTAAAATATCCTAAGCCTGGGCATTGTAAAGGAAAGCTGAGCACTAAACTGCATCCATGTAGTGCATGCAGCAGTACCCAGGCCTGGCTCTAATGCTCCTATTGAATCAAAATAAGCTGACATAAGCTGAACAATAGAATAACTGGGTTTCTAGAGTCATAGCTTTTAAAGTGCTGAGCTTGAGCTGCAATAGGACTGAAGTTTAACAAAATAAAGCAAAGGATCCCCCGCAAAACAACTCTCTCTGGCTTTGAATGAATGCTATTTTTCACTGGCAAACTTATTCCTTTCTTCTATGTGTCTATTCTGTGCACTTTATCTGCTTCCAGGATTGCCTTTTTGTAAAGATGAAGACAAGTATGATACTGCTCTGAGCCACAGTTCCTTTGGGAGGATCTATAAGGCAAAGCCATTGCTTTCTCAGCTTCTGCAGAAAGTTTGTTCCAAATACATAAATATATAATCTTAAACATATTTGCACTTTTTTTTTTTTTTTAATATACCTCCCTCTCTCCAAGTAAATGCCACTTTTGTTGTATCTCAGATGTAGAGCCTTAGATCTGAAGCAGGGAGAATCATGATATGCATTACCAGGACATGGTGTCTTTGAGTACAGCTTCCATCCCAAATTAGTTGTTTTTCCTTCATAGCTGTTCTTTTAATCATTTCCACCGGCATCACCTCCAGATAGTTTTTCAACCATGTAGTTAGCTTTGCATGGCATTTGAATCCTACCTTTCTCTTGATATAATGCTCATTAACAGTCAGCTACCAATGTTTCACCACAAAAAATATTTCACTTCCACCCTAAGTCTGCAATATGTGCCTTTCAGTTACCATTGCAGGTATGGCAATTTGTTTGATTCTTTTCCAGTTCCCATCTCTCCCAGGAATGGAGGAGTTCTAGGGAGAAGTTTTATCTCATGCTCCCAGGGACTGCAGTAACTCTGAACGAGCACTGAGATGAAATGAAATAAAACTGGGAAAAGATTGTTAGGTTCATAGAATTATTTAGATTGGAAAAGACCTTTAAGATAACTGAGTCTAACCATTAATCTGACACTGCCAAGTCCACCACTAAACAATGTCCCTAAGTGCCATATCTTTCAAATATCCCCAGGGGTGGGACTCAACCATTTCCCTGGGCAGCCTGTTCCAATGCTTGATCACCCTTCTGGTGAAGAAATATTTCTTAATATCTAATCTAAGCCTCTGCTAGTGCAACATGAGGCTGTGCCTATAACTTGCTACTTGGGAAAAGAGACTGACCGCCACCTCACTACAACCACCTTTCAAGTAGTTGTAGAGAGCAAGAAGGTCTCCCCTCAGCCTCCTGTTCTCCAGGTTAAACACCCCCAAGTCCCTTAGCTGCTCCCCATCACACTTGTGCTCCAGACCCTTCATCAGCTCTGTTGCCCTTCTCTCTCCAGCACCTTAAGGTCTTTCTTGCAGTCAGGGCCCAAAACAACACAGAATTTGAGGTGGGGGCTCACCAGTACTGTGTGCAGGTGGGCAATCCCTATCCTGGTCCCACTGGCCACCATAGTGCTGATACAAGCTAGGATGTTGGTGACATTCTTTGCTAGATGATGGGTTAGGTTAGAGAAATATGGTAGCTGCAAAGTAGAAGAGAGACAGATGATGTGAGCCTTGGACAAAGTAAACCCATGCCACAGCACAGGCTGGGGGCTGACTGAGTAGAGAGTCAAAAAGGACTTTAGTATCCCTGTAGAGAAACTGCATGAGTCAGTGTGTGCCTTAACCACCACGATTGTAAAACACATAGTTGAGTGCATTTGAAAGAGTCTGATCAGTCAAAGTAAATTATTATTCTCCTCTTTCCAGCATTTGTGAGACAGTATCTGCAGTACTTTGTGTAGCTTTGTGCCCCTGTCCCTGTATAAGACAGATGGAGAAACTGGAGAGATGCACACAAAAGGACAAGGCATCAAAAAGCTTTTCCCAATGAGACTGGTTATATACCACAACAGAGGTCCAAAGTAGTGGTTTGAATCTTCATCCTTGGAGATTTTCAAGACTCAGCTGAACAAAGCCCTGAGAAACATCCTCTGATTTTGAAGTTGGTGGGTTTCAAGCAGGAGGTTGGACTACAGACCTCCCAAGGTCCTTCATAACCTAATTTTTGTATGATTACAGTACATAGATTATTTAAAGATGCCAGCAAACATTGGGATTAACTATGTGCAAATTTAGTTAACTCCATAGATCATTCTTGCTCATTATCTTTAATGGAAATGGACTGAGATACAGGCCCATGTCTGCAGGTAGTATTATTTCATTGTGCTGTTGTTATCTAGCAGAAAGAAGGAACTGATGGCATTGATTTAGGGTTTGTGATTTTAAATAACTGGCAAGCCAGGCAAACTCTGTGGATGGGTACTTTCTGTTGCAGTCAGATCAAAACAAATAACATAGTTACAGGGCCATGCAAACTGTTTTGGTTATTGTCATATCATGATATGGTTTCTATTTCTGACAAACATTACTTACATTTCAAAGCACTTTTTTGTTTTCCCCCCAGCTTTCCATATGTCAGCTGCTATCCAAATATACTACTTAGACCTAACTGGAAAGAAAATTAAAATTATTATTTTTCTAGTCTCTGATTTTGAGGTCCTCAAAGAAAGTCCCAGACACTGCAATCTGTGCTACATGTCCAGCTCTACTCACAACTCTAGGACAAGTCTACTGCCTACAAGGATTGTCCAAGCCTGGAGGACTGCAGACTCAACCCTGCAGCAAATAACAAATCCATACCCTTCCCAGCTACTGTTTTAATCATTCAAAATTCACCAGAAATAGAGAACTTAAGGCTGAGATCAAGATTCTCCCGTTTCATGTAAATGCTAAATGGATCAGTCTCTAAAAAGAGATAAGTTGTTCTATAGTGTCAATATGCAGTGTTAAAAAGTTACAAATAAGTAATCAAAAGGAATAACATATACACTTATACAAAGTGGCACGGTGGCAAAATTTGGCAGAGAAGTAATCTCCTGGATATTCATTCAGGCCCTGTACTTGAAACACCAAATTGAGTTCAAATGAGTCATCCCATGAAGATACATTAATAGCATGGTTTGATTCGGAAGGAACCTTTGATCATCTTCTAGTTCAACTCATCTGCCATGCACAGAAACATCTTTCACCAGATCAGGTGGCTCAAAGCCCCATCCAACCTGACCTTGAACACTTCCAATATGGGGCATCCACAACTCTGAGCAACCTGACCCTTTTTACTCTACAGGCAAGCTAAAAAGCGCATTTTGGGACCTAAAATAAGGCAGAACCCACTCCACCTCTAATTCATTATGAACTACCATGAAAAGAACATTTTACAATTTTTGTAGTCATGTTAACTCGCTGCTTTGCTTACATTGCCATATTATATTTCATGCAGTGAGGTAGCCCAAAAACACCTCACCTCAAATCAACACTAATCAGACAATATAACAACCCCATGGCAGCATCCTATGAATGGGTACAAAATTTAGTTAATTTCAAAGAAGACACACTGTTTTCATTACAGTCATACAATGTCTGACAAATTATACTTAAGAAAATACAGTATTTTGTGTGCTCTGTATGGCAGTAAGCCCAAAGAGCCACTTTTGAAGGTGATAATACACAATATAAATTATTAGTCTGAGGAATTACATGAGCACATAATCACATATGGTTTTTAAAGTTTTATAAGACTGAGCAAGAATTGCTCCTAGAAGGCTGTTAGAAGCCAATTTCAGGTTGTGAGAAGGAGGGCATCCATCCAACATGCTTCCATTTCATCTAAAACCAAGCTCCAGAGAGCATGAACAAACACAAAAAGGAGAAAGTATTGGAACTATTACAGTTTTAAAGAAAAAAGTACTTTTTGCATTAGCAGAAAGGGTATTATTCTGGCATTCTCTTGACCCATTATGCAAAATGTTTTCTGAAAACTCAGGTAAATGATAGGTAATCAGGTAGGCATAGTGGTAAGGAAAAGAAATTGCTCACTGTAATTAGCAATATAAATGTAGATTTCAACAGGTGAGTGACAAGCAATTGCTGAAGTAAGATGTACTTTCAGTCTTAAATTCAGATAGTAATATAAGACTATGAGACAGCTAGAACATGTTAATATAAAAAGCTGCTCAAAAAATTAAGTTTGAAGCCTACTTTGAGCATGTACACTTCAGTTCCAAATTCATTGATGGATACAAATAGAAGAACAGTTTACTCATGCAGTATCTTCACAGTTCCTCATCTCATGTGTAGGAAAAAGCATTAGTGCCAGCCTCATGGTAATAGATTGCAGAGAAACAAAAGCAAAGCAAAAGATGCCGAGAGACTTAGGGTTTGATACCGGGGGAAATTTATTTCAGACAGGTTTACACCATGCAGTCAATAAAGCACTGAGTTTGCAAGATTGTCTGTATGCGAACTCACAATGAAATTTTGGCCAACAAATCAGCTATAACCTTGCGTTTGTCACTAGCTTTCCATCCATTACCCTATTCTTTCCTCTCTGCAGTAGCACTTACATTACTCGTTATGTTTTCTCGTTTCTATAAGAGATAACTCAGATTCCTCCAGTTTTCTTCAGAGGCAACGCTTCTAGATTCCTTATCACTCTTACTGCTTTATTCAGTTGGTCCACATTAACGTTGACTATTTCTACCTAAATGTAGAATTTTGAACTTCTCTGATAAGTACCAACCCATATCTCCAATTTATCAGGATCATTCTGAACTCTCATCCTGTCATCCCACATACATGCATTTTCTCCCAGCTCAGTGCAGCCTGAATTTCAATAAATAAAGTTTCCATTCCATCATCTGGATGTTAATGAAAGTGTTTACTAGCATCATCCTAGGACATATCCCTGAAGAGCCTCACTTGATTCATGCTTCCTTTTCTGTCTGTGACTCATTCTAAGTACTCTCTGAAAACAGATCTTTAACCAGCTTTGCACCCCCCGATAGTAATTTCCTGTTCACAAGCTTGGTTTTTTATTATCATAGTATAGCTTGGGTTGGAAGTGACCTCCAAAGCTCCCCCAGTGCCACCCCTGCCATGAGCAGGGACATCTTCACCAGCTCAGGTTGCTCAGAGCCCCGTCCAGCCTGGCCTGGGATGTCTCCAGGGTTGGTTCATCTACCACCTCTCTGGGCAACCTGGGACGGTGTTTCACCACCCTCAGTGTAAAAAAAAAATCTTTCTTATATTTAGTGTGAATCTACCTTCTATTATCAAAACCCCTAAAACCATCACCCCTTTTCTTGCAACAGGTCCTACTACATTATTATTATATAATAAGTGTGGGTCCAGGAAGACAGTACTGGTAGAAGTAATGGTGCTGGATGGCACCAGTTCTGGTAGTGACTGGATCAGGCTTGTTTAGGAGAATATTTTGTATGAAATATTGCTGATTCTTCCTGCTGATACCTTCTCTAAATAAATAAAAATAAATAAAAAAAAAATTTGGAGAATGAGGCATACAGCAGCCTAAGTTCAAAATCAGCCAATCCAAATATGTGTGTATTTTTTGCTTCATATTTCTCTGACAGGAGGAGAACTTACTGTTGCAGATGCTAAGTGATCTAATTGCAGTTTTTCTTCCCAGAATGACTGATGCAGAAAAACATCAGACCTTTAAGCCTTCTCCTCCCTTATGTGTAGATAGCATTTCCTCTTCCCTAAGCTGTGGACCAGCAGCTTCGTTCATTTTTTCCTATTACTAGTCATGAACCACTCGAGAAAATTATCTTGTTACTACACCCAAAGATCACAAAAATGCCTCTCCTTTAGGCTTGGATGTTTCCAGCTCTACCGTTACAATCCATCCTAAATCAACAAGACCAGCTTCCGCTTTTTAAAAATATATTTTGTTTTCCCCCCTTAAAGAATACCTGTGAGCTTTCCATTGCTTTATTAATTACTTCATTTTATCTCTATTACACTTTCTGTCCTTCCACACCTTTGGGTAGATTGTACTTTTGTTTCTAATAATGGTCAATGCCAAAAGCTGAAGGGGAAGCGTGGAGAAATCTTCCACTAAAGATTGCAATGGCAAATATTTCTCACGCCAGTCAGAGAAAATCTAGTAGTAATGGACTGTGATGAACAATCAAATGAACAATGTGAAACAGTTGTTTTCTATCTGGATAGTGATTTTAATTTAGTTACATAGGAACTGAAAAACTTAATATTCCTGAGAGGTAAGCAGCTCATTAGTTACAACTTGAGATTTGAGACATTTAAAAGCAGGTTTACATGAGCCGATTCAATCGGTCTTTGTTATGGACAAATTAGCATAGTGCCAGCATTGATAGTGTATGTTTATGTACACAGGTGACCTCAGCATAAAATGCTTTCTGACCTCATATTTCTTTGGGAGAAAATACCTGATGATTTTGTCAAATATAACTTCTGGCTTCCCAAATATATCTTCTTTTGTGTAGGCTTTTGTATTTACCTGTATCCTATTACACTGATCTAGCCAAACGGACACATCTAAGTGGCCTCACATCAGAAACAAAATCCAGGAAGAAAAATGTTGCTTATTCACTGGCCTTTTCTACAGATTTTCAATAGAGTTACAGCTGACCTTGAAACTTTCTCTCAGATTTGTGGCCTGAGAGATAATGGCAGAAGTGCTGATAGACTAACTAGTGTTTTGGGATATGAATCTTTGTTCTGTTTACTCCCAGAAGCAGTATATCGTTCTGCATCTGAAGTATTACTTATTCCAGTACTCTTACCTCTGTCAGCACTATGACTAGTTATCTCCCTCCTCATCATTAAGTAAGAAAAATCCTGTAGAGTGGCAGGAAACAATCCACACTTTGGAATAAGAAAAAAAAAAAAAATGGATAACAATTTGTGTGTAAACCATAAGCTGTATGGCAGTGAGACATGACCGTAGTCCTAAAGACTGACTGAAAACAAGTGTCTGTCACTTCACTATTATAAGAGATTAAAACAATCTTAAGATGCTCCAAGGTGGTATCTGTTTTATAAAATTTCCAAATCATTCAAGAAGAATTTGATTACCCTACTCATTTTCTCAAAGACAGCAAAGAACAGGTAAAGCCAATATATTTCAGGCTTTGCTGTAAGAAATCAGTTTATTTTAGTGGCAGGTGATGTGTTCAACACCTTTTTGAAATGTATCACTTATTAAATTTCTGACAACTCATATAGCATTTCTGGATGCTCATAAGATACTGAACCGTGAGTCACATGGATAATTTCTGGAGCTATGAGGTTCTTCGGTGTTCATGGTCATCCATACCTTGACATCTCTGGTAGCAAAATGAGCACAAACAGTCACTATTATCAGTTCCCATAGTATTTCAAGGTAGGTATTTGCCATTGAAAAAACAGAATGAGATATCTGCCACTCAGCCAACAACAGTAAGAGAAGCAACAGTTCTGCTATGGAAAGATTAGAAAGCTCTTTGTTTAGGTGCCTTCCATAAACAAGCCAAGAACTAAATAATTGCCTGCACTGATTTCCACTGATCTGTATCTCCTAGAAGTGAGGGTAACTTTTAGATCATCCAGGATTATTTGAGTAAAGGATCTTCTAAACAAAGAACTGATGATTCTACAAGACCTGAACAGAGGAAGCCTGGTGCAAATTTCAGTTTTGTCTTAATGAATAGGCTGTACAGTGAAAACTAAGCATCCAAAACTGAGAGTCCACTCAACACTTAGTTTGTCTGTACTGTGGTCACATTACATCAGATTTAGTGTTTCCTTGAATTCACAGAGGTTCTACTTTTCCTCTTCACGTTTCAGGTTACAGTAATGGCTCTGGCCTTAATCCAAATTATTTCTGTTCAATATTAATCTATTCTGGAATATTATGTTCAGTGGTTTTTTGAAAAAAAAAAATATTGAAACCCAGATTTAAAAGAAATGGACCAGGACATAGAAAATATATTGCAAGTTGCACATCAAGATGACCAGCCAGGACAATTTAAAGCAGCCAGTTTTCTCACATCCTTAGGTGAGTCAAAGAAACATGATTTAATCAATAAATCTGTCTGACACACTGCCGAAGATATGTTTTGGACTTACAGAAGTCCTGAGAATGATTTGTAAATATTTTGGTACTAAGGTTTATTTTAAAATCTTACAATGCAATGTAAATAGAGGGAAAAAAAAAGAATCAGGAACATTTAAAATACTACTCTAAATAAGTATGGGGGAAGAGCTAGTTCCTCAAATTGAAAACCAAATTGATCACATATATCCTAATGGTCCCTTACTTGTGAGGACCAAATTAGCCATCCCAGATACATACGCTGACTGACAGGCAGGGGAGGGAAGAAAACACAAGGTCTAATCATCCCTGCCAGTGACTTGGTTTGTGAAAGGATCCCGAAAACAATTGCAACTATCATAAACAAGTGAAACCAGTAAAAATTGTGTTTCCTGTTATCAGGCACAGCCATCGGTCTGGGGAGAGGGGAGGCACTCAGAGAGACTGCCAGGGAGCAGATTTTGCTGTGTAGATGCTCAGCCCAGTGCACATACCAAAGGGACTACGCAACTGTGTAGGAAATCAGTCCTCTCAGCATGTGCACAGCAGAGCAGGCAATTGCTAACAGCCATTCAATACACTAATGAAGCCATGGGACTGACCAGAAAAATCAAAATGGGCAAAGTTTCATGTAATGTTGGAATTATGATGGAGGGTATGAAGATGGAAAGAAAGGAATATGCCAGGCCTTCTTTCTAATGCTTGATATTATTGTATTCACAACGTAATCTATTCTCCATTTCTTTTTCTGGATGAATTTAGGAAAACTTGATTCTATCTTATT
The DNA here is from genome assembly GCF_036013475.1 of Columba livia. Classification (NCBI taxonomy): domain Eukaryota; kingdom Metazoa; phylum Chordata; class Aves; order Columbiformes; family Columbidae; genus Columba; species Columba livia. Next base: position 4,763,016 of record NC_088605.1, on the reverse strand, counting down.
CCTGCGCATTCATTCTGTTCCAGCAGTCAAGTAAGGTTCCAAACATTTCAAAGCACAAATTTTAGCTATATTGTACCATGACTAATGGGACAAAACCACTGGAGGTATAACAGATAATATTCTGAAACCACAAAATAGCTGCTTTGCCGCTGAACAGGCTGTTGAGTCAAGACCCAAGAGTCAAGTTTTACTTTTTGCTCTGCAGGGTGGCCTTGGGCAGCTACTTTGCCTCTTCCCTCAACTTCCTTTACCCACCTCTACAAAGGAAAACAATCTGCTTCTAGCAAGTGCCGCAAGAGATGCAGATTTTCTTTAACTGTAGAAGCCTTGTAGCCAGTTAGTGATATCTACTGAACTCACCCTCATCTCCCAAAGCAAATATTCTTTTGCTATTAAGAAAAACAATAAGCTTTAATAATATGGAATTGAAATTACCCTTATGTTCTTCCAAGATTGTTGGAAATAGTACTCTAGGGAACACAAATCATAGGACAATGAAAACTTGACCTTGTGTTTACTGAGAAACTCAAACAGTTTGTGCTTGCAGATGACACATTTTTAATGGGGAAGAGGTTCCATGATAATTATTGCTTACCTTTTAAGTTCCCTCTCCTTTGACAAAGGAGAAGTTGTCTAGCTGAACTCTACTAGGAAAGGTACCTGTAATAGTCTGAGTCCCTAGTTTTCTCCTAGGATCACCTTTACACCTCTTTTGCAACCCATTGCTTATTATTCCATGCTGTGCCCTCCTGCCTACAGCTGCAGCTACAGACTGCAAGAGCAGAACACTTTACGGTTGGCTGTGTCAAAGGCAATACTCAGGAAATCAATTCTGAGCCACCCAATATTGACAAGCACCTTCAATCACACAGAACCAGCAGAGCATCACTGGTAGCTGTTGGCACAGCTTTCCTTATCTCACCCATCACTGTTTGCTGCTCCCTCAGCTTCCAGCACATCTCCCTTGGACAAAGCAAAAGCAGTTGAGTGACGGAGGGTTGACACAGGAATTACCAGTACTTTGCATGTAGGAAGAGTCTGCATGGCACTAGTGTTTATCATTTGGATATTTGATGTGTTCCAAACATTCGTGTGTTGCTGCTGGTGTTCTGGATAGACAGATGAAGCCGAGAGCAATCTGAACTCTATCTAATGAACTTATGAATAAGAGAGCTGGTCTGTGGTACGCTTTTTTTCCTGAGAACAGCAAAGGTATCGGTACAATCTCTTTATACTAGAAAAGTGAGCTAGAAAGAGAAGTGAGTCTATAATATCATATTGTTGCTATGCTTCCACATTCATTGCTTATTTATTTCCCAAGAGTCGAGGACACTTTTTACTGTCATCAGTATAAAAAAGAAGTAACTTCCCTTAATATTTTTCAGGTCATACTATGTCTATATACAGGCTATCACTTTTTTTTTGCGGAGGGTTTAGGGGTGGTGGGGTGAAGGAGGGAATGGTGTTTGAGGAACAATTGTATAACTGAGGCTGCATCCTCTAGCTGTCAGTCAGCAACTCCCAGGCAAAAAATTCTGCAACCAAGTTACTCAGTTTTAAATGAAGAGTTAATTACTGGCTTGCGTTTAAAGCGGGGGGGGGGGGGGGGGTGGCGCACAATTATTCCAACTTTCAGTAATTAAATATTGAAATATAATATGATTTAATGTCTCCTATTCCTGTTTCAGCTTGGTCACATACTCCTTAAGAGATTTATATGAAAACTGGTACATAGTCATTAGTTATTTGTCTTCATCAGTCAGAAAATTTACAAATGTCATCCACATCAAGAGTGATCTTCCTGTATTCTTTCTGTATATGCAGCTGACAATTGTCACATTCTGGAGCTTTAAACAGCCTAAAGGCTTCACTGATACTGTATCTAATGGATTCACGCATCTCTGCATTCACATTAATATTTACTGCTAATTAGTGTTGTCAATAGAGAGCAAGTAAATGAATTGTGGGATTTATTTGGATCTACAAGTGAGGTTAACATTTCATAGCAGCATCTAAAAGCCTCAGTACATCCCATGAAGTTTTACCAGACTTGTACCACACTGTATAATGGAAATAAATGCCAAAGGCAATAAAAGTATAGTCCCATACTCTTCTTCGAAAAACTGACTCTATGATCGCAATATAGCACAGAATGTAACTTCGTACTTCAAATCTTTTTAGTTTCTGTCTGTGTGCATGAGTGCATTGATAAGATAGAGAAACATAAAAATAAGATATAACTGAACAGCTTTTCTGTATGTGCAGCTATGCAAGTTGAAAAGATCAAAATCGGCAGTAGGAATAAAGCAGCCAAAAATCAGTTTATTGAAGGTCTTATTGGAAGATTATTGCATTACTTCCAGTACAGAAGAGATACAGATCTGATTTAAATGGATTCCAAATATGTTTGAACTTCAGAATAGTGTAGAATTTTGCTTCATTTTTTGCTGGGAGAGCTCATCTTTAGACATATATATCACACAAAAAAAAAAAAAATACAGTTTCACAGAGGCATAAAATACCAACCAGTTCATCATTTACCTGGGCTGAATCAGCCCTACCTTAGTTTTGACTAGAGCCACCTCCCATGGAAAACATTCAGTGATGTAAATTGGGCAGCATCTTCCAGCCAGGTGCTGTAGCTCCTGACTATCAGGAACCACCTGGAGAACCCTGCACCACAACACGTCCTACCTGTGACTGAAAGCTTCATATCATGGCCATGCCTTTGAACACAGTGTGTCATCTGACATGGGATGCCATGCTGTGGTAGAGAAGACCCAATAGGACCTGGATATTTATAGGAGGGGATAGCAATCAAAGATAGAGCTGGTCACTCAAAGCAAGCTCAAGGAAAGCAAAACAAGGCAAACCAATTAAAACAAAAAACACAAAACACCAAGCATCTTGAAACATACACAGTAACCAGTATTTCCTGCCAAATTCAATCAAGTTTAATTACTAGCTTTCACCCAATTAGCTTTCTTTTTCATATCATTTTTTCCTCACTTCAGTCCCCAAATCCTGCAACAGAGATCCATCAAGTGGTTAATGGCTGACATGCTTTCAGCTGGAGGAAACCATGTCAGATGTATTACTGATCCTCATACAGATTTCAACTACCAGCTCACCACAATAACACTTCAAGAGTAAAGTTCACTTGCATTAAGTTTATTAACGTAAGATTGACTGCTGAGCTGAATGCATCGCTGCAATAGAAAAACAAGTGATCAAAACAGAAATGTTTTTTCCTCTCTTCTTAAGAAACACTGCAGTCTGCTAAAACCATTCCTGCTGAAGTACTTCTCATCCTGAGAGGTTCACAAATAGCAGGTTTTATTCTCTGCAGTCACAAGTGGCAAGATGGTTAGTTTTCAGATTTCATTTTTCCAGCAAGGTCATTTTACCTAGTGATTCAGCACTTCCCCATTTCATTTTCTCTCTAAACATTAAGAAGGGGGAACAATGTCTAGTGGGAGCACACAGACACACAACATTTTGGAGGGAAGATGGAGAAGAAAAGGGTCAAATAATTTCTATTTTATCAAGGAAATGATTACATTAGCTGGTTGCTTTATTTAGATGCAGTTCAGACAGCTTGCAGTTTGTCTATTAGAGCTGCCTTGCTCTTAAGTATATCGACTTTTGAAAGCTTTGATCAGTTACAACACAGAGCAACGGTTTCAAGCAGAGAGATGACTATGTCAGACAACACCTACTGATCCTGACCAGTTTAAGTTAGTGTTTACAACATTTTAAGTCCCATAATAAACCAGAGACAAAACTGTCACTAGGAAAATTGTAGATGATAAGGAACACTTAAACTGATCAAAGTAGTCCATGACCACAGAAGAATAGCAATCTATATACTTTTTTATTTTAGTTGGTGGAACTGAATGAGAGACAAATAACAGCTTTTTGTTTCAGTCACTGGAGTGAAAAATAAGTCACATTAAATACACGGATTTAATGTATAGACGGAATTTTTCTCCTCCATTGAAATGTTGTTTGTTTCTGGTTTTGGGAAATTTATTCACCTCGTGGGCATTGCTTTCATCTGTATGCTGAACTGCAAGAATTTGAGAGCCTATGTAAACTGTACAGGTGCTTTGCATCTCTCTACCTCATTTCCATCAAAACCCTCAGTGGCTTTCAGAGGTTGGTGCTGGTACTTTCTGATATCTATGGCATCATTCTGAAAAATGATATGCTTTCCCGAGTTGCTTAAGAAAAAAAATTTGCATTCAATTCCCCAAATAGCCGTAGAAGGTTTACATGTCCTTGAAAGCATCACTTCAAGTAGGATTCATTGAAACCTGACTGATAGTCAAGCTTTTCAATGGCTCTAGGAAGCCAACAGAGGAAAATTGAATTGCCCTCTGCAAGTGCTGCTGTCTCTCCAGGAACTATAGATGGAAGGTAGATGACAAGGTTAGACTAGATGCATAAAGTTACAGGACCAGTGTCTCTCTGCCTCATTTTCTCCACCTTTAATTTGGTCATGGCAGCAATTCCCAGGGTTACTGTATGAGGGCATATTCATTAACATTTCAAGTCCTGCTGCTAAAGACAATTATGGGTGAAAGATTTAAGAGAATGACACTCTGGCTTCTTGATTGATTTTGCAGTGCTGATATTTGTGGCTTCTTAAATCCTACAGCTGCAGCCATTCACATCTTCTCTTTGTGTAGTGGTTTGGGGTTTTTTTGTTTTTCTTTTTATAACTCCCTCATAACTTCTGGTGTTCTTTTTCTCCTTTATCTATTTGTCCTCTTTTCATGTCACTACAGTGATTACTTTCTATTTAAATTATCTTAGAAATATATATCCTTCATTTTTTTCTTTTCCTGATAATCAGGTGTTATTTTCTATTGTATTTAGTTTTAGCATTACTAGTTGAGTTGTAAACTGTAACCTGCAGTACTAGTTTCAAGACTGAAACACAAGTCTATTTGAATGAGCTTTATACAACATTTTTCTTTGTCACCTGTACTGTTACCACATCAACCTTCAGAAAAAAAGCTTAGTGGGAATAGACTGTAGTATTGTCAGCCCAGGCTTCTAAACCTCTCTGCTTGAGTTTCAAGCGCTGATTAAATCTGAACTACTCCCCACTTTTAAAGTGCTAGTGGGAAGCAGGTCAACTGGCGAAGAAAACAGCATCTCAGGAGAGCATACATCAGCAGCTTTGGGGGTCAGGCAATATAACACTAAAGACACAGAGAAAATTCAAGAGTCAGCTCATGATGTATTGCTTTCCTTACTGCCTTCGAAATGGGGCTCTGTCACAAGCAGTACAGTGATATATAGATGCTACTTCTTCCTCATCCACCCCACCAACACCTCACCTCAGATCTGACATGACTCAAGACAAAATAGAGCTTACATTTTTTCTAAACTGGTCCCTGGGATGTCCCTTTACTTTAGGGAAAGTTTACCACTAGGAGTTAAAGTTCAGAGATTCAATTACTTGCCCTCACCAGGTTTGGGGGCCAAGCAGTCATGGAACATTGGAGTAAAAGATGCATAAGTGCTGTCTTGATGTGAACCACACCTTCAAGGCCTTGCAAGAATTTGCCTTCAGTGAAGGGATTCAAACCGCACATTTCCTACCCATACTGGGACAATAAGCACTAGTAGAACACAATCAGAACATAGTTTTATGTGTTCCTCAAGGTCAGCACCTCAGACACTAATTACAGAGAAGTAAAGGCCTCTTCCCAGTGTCTGTGTGGGTAATCATAAAAACATTTTAGTTGGAAGAGGCCCTCAGGATCATTGAATCCAACCATAACCTAACTCTAGCACTAAACCGTGTCTCTGAGAATCTTGTCTAAACACCTTTTAAACACCTCCAGGGACGGTGACTTCACCACTTCCCTGGGCAGCCTGTTCCAACGCCTGACAACCCTTTCCATGAAGAATTTTTTTCCTAATATCCAATCTAAACTTCCCCTGGCACAACTTGAGGCTGTTTCCTCTTGTCCTATCACTTGTTGCTTGGGAGGAGAGATCAACACCCTCCATGCTACAACCTCCTTTCAGGCAGTTGTAGACAGCGATAAGGTCTCCCCTCAGCCTCCTGTTCTCCAGACTAAACAGCCCCTGTTCACTCAAGCGCTCCTCATAAGACTTGTGAAAACCCAACCAGCCCTGCGAAGAAAACACGACTGTTTAACAACCATCACTTGAAAAAACATATTCCTTACTTCAAGTCATAGACACACACAGAGCTTTCCAATGCGACACTTAACATTAAACAGAATACCGATATCATCTATATTCTCCACATACAGAAGCACTAAAATGGGGAGTCAAGCACAGGGGACCACACATAGCCAGTGAGTTAATAGAAGTAACCTGAACATATGCAAGGACATCTAAGTGAAAGAACTCCAACTTCTTTGCAATTAGACCTTCCCCTTGCTGCACAGGATTTTATTTCTGACAATAAAGCTGTAAGCATCTTCTGAAAATTAAGAAGTCCAACCTTTCATCTACAGTCTTAGTAATAGAATAAATTTTACAGTTTAATATCAAACACAGCATATAACTTCAGCAAGCAGTTCAGTGAAAAACAAAACTATTAAAGCTTAATTACCTGTATCTTTGATTTAACAGTAGAATAACAAACCCTACCTTTCTTCTGTCCTTCCTTGCATAGACCTTTCTCAGCATAATACCCACCAACTTGCCTTCTTTTAACTAGGGGACAGAATGGGTTATTTACAGGCCTGCCCATGCTGATTGCTTAAGTAACTATTTTCTCCTGGCTACCATGTGGGTGTTACATACTGCAGTAATGTGCAATATATTGCACCTGTTGTAACAAACGAGCTTATGTTCCATCCTTTTGGCAAATTTATACAATCTCTTCTGCCTTCTCTCCATAGGGTAATAGGTTCATAACAGAGAACAAAAATGAAAGCACTGAAGGATACCAGGTCCTTGGGAGTACTGAGTCAGAAATACTCCTATGATTGTGGAAGGGGAAGAAAATGGTCTTTTCCTGATGGCAATAATCTTTCAATTACTGCCTTAATTAAACATTTCCCAACCTGAATGTAGAATTTCTTAATCAGAGATGGGAGTATGTATTTCACAAAGGGCTATGCTATAGCAGAAGAGCGTCCACTCAGTTTCCTGCATTGTGGATAACTTCAGTTCCTATCTCCTCCTAACAGTTAGAGTTTGATTTTATATATATATATTTCTTATATGCCAAAAAGGCAACTGTCCCCCCTCATCCTTAACCCATTGATCTCCATTTCTAGAGCAAAGCAAACCCACCCATAACACTTTGAAAATCTTTTTCCTCTTCTATTAAGTTTCTGTAGTGAGTTTTTGTCCTTATATTATCTGTCTTGCACCTCTCCCTTGCTAACATCTATGACAGTTCTTTTTAAAAAACTTATTATATTCCCATCAATACCTACTTTGAGTGTGACACTTTGTAGCTGCTGTAACAGAGACAGCACAAATGACCAGGCACCAGAGAACAAATTCGCACAAAATGTAACTTTTGTTTTATTAGAAGGACATCAACAAACCAAAAATAAAATGGAGCCTTATAGGCTGAGAGTGTAAAAAAATATCCCTTGAAACTATCCTTGAAGTCTTCCTTAAAAATAAGGAGATTCAAACATTTCGTAACACAGATTTTATTTTATATACTCCTATACTTAATCATCAGCAAAGGGAACATCTTTTGCTTTTGTTTTACCCAGGACTTAGCACAGTGAAATCTAGAATTGCTCTCCCTCTGTGCTACAAATGACGATTACAGCCTCTCTTCTCTAGGAGTAATTTCACTAAATTTTTCTAAGTGATCATTATTGAAACATTATTGAACTCATTAAAAAAAAAAAAAAAAAAGGAACTCATTAAAAAAAAAAAAAAAAAAGGGATAAATTATGTTCCACTAACTAGGATATAGAGATTCATGTTTTTGCATTTTGTATCTCACATCCCCATTGGACTTTACCAGAAAAAAGTCTGAGGTAATACCTCTTGAAATTTTATTTGCAGCCTACACACTAGCATGTATATCCATGCCATGTAATCTGAGAAAAGAGGGAAAATAAGAAGAACATATTAAACAGGAGTGCAGCAGTAGAAGTAAAGCCTTTACGACAACACTCTAAAACCTGGGTTATGCTGGATCTTATAATTACTCAATATTTTCAAGTGCTAATGAAATTTCACTGCTAAAAATCATTCCTTTCAACTGACAGGAAAGAATATGATGATACTCCTGTAAAATTTTCTTCTTTGTGTTCTTTTCAGCTACTTATAGATCTTTCAGATGGCTTTCAAATTTCAGAAAAAAAAGGGGAGGGTAAATAAACATTTTTAAACTAGGTGTCATTTTTTCCTTTTGACTGGTCAGCTGTATTAAATATCTTCATTACATAATCTAGAAAGAAGAAAGGAAAAAAAGAAAAAAACTCACCTTGTTAATACTGCTGAAATATATCAAGCTTAGAAGGGCTAAAATCATTCAGCATGGCAAGAATATACAAGAGAATTTATGAAATGCTTAAATCCTAAATCTGCAAATTTGTTTTTATTTTTAGCTTGTGTAACAGTGGAAGAGGATGTTTTTTCCACAGTTCTTTTAGCATAATCTATGTCATGACCAGTGCCTTAACTTGTGCCATCTCTGAACTCATGTGACATAAAGAACGGCAGCTTAAGATCTCAGCCTCTCTTTTACTAGTCATATTGCACTCTTTGCTGTGATCTCAGCCAAATTTAGCTGACCTTTCCAACAAAACCATGACAGAATCCAACTAATTGCAAAAAAATTTTAGTCTTCTCAACCTAATTAAGGAAGAGAAAAAGAAAAGCAACCACTTGAAGGACTATTGGATAAATAATGACACCAAAGACTGAGTCCTGTTCCTAGTAACACCTTCTCTTCAACTGAATCAATTAAATATATATATATATAGATATATAGATATATATATATACACACATTCAGGTAAGTACGTTGTTACTGCTGAGTTTCTTTAAAGGCACTGTCTTCTTATCTGTACGCTAACCACATATATTTCTTTCTGTAATCAAACTTTTTTTCAAAAGTTCATTACTTTCCGTATTTTTTCCTTCTATCAGTGCAAATTTATTTCCAAAATGCTTCTATGCTCTTCCAGCCCTCCTTTCTATAAGCTGAAACAGACTTATCCTGCTGTCTTGTGGTTACTTTCTTTCCTTCTGGGACTCCTTTCATAACTTCTTCTGCAAAGGTGTGGGCTAGGAAGAAGTCAAAGCTTTAGTCCCTTTCCCACAAAACAAAATAATGCATGTACTCTTTTTTTCTGAAACAATTTCTTAATCTCCTGGGTCCTTATCATAAGTCATCTTGAAAACACAAGTAGAAAATGAGACAGCCTGACTATGTCTTTCCTGGGATAGTCTACTGCAGATGTGATTCGCCCAAACAATGTAAGTCTGCTCATGAACAGACTTCATCACCAAGTTTAATTCCATAAGTCGTACACATTAGTCATCCATGGGAAGTGTCATTTCATTTTTAGACCATGACCTCGAAAGAATTTCATGGTATTGGTAGATTTTGTGTCAGTGCTCACGTAAATTATCAGCTGTGGAAACCAATGTGGGATCTTGACACTGATTCTACTCTCCTTCCAATTGTCAAAAATCAGTTTAACTTGCTGGAATTGCATTAGTGGAGAAAAAAGGTAATGGACCTAACTCAATAAGGCACATTATTTGTTTGCTTTTTGTCTGGTGCCAGTCCCATTGAAGTTAATCAGCCTTGAGTATATTGCGGAATAGCAAAATGTTTTTTGAGTAAGGATTGGAATACAAAGATATTTAGACTGAATACTTCCCCTCTAACTTAATATAGAACTGCTACATTTATAGTCTAGAAACCTATGGTGTAGGACAGAGAGAGAAACAAGGAAAGAGAGAGAGGAAAAGAGATTACATTAATAACTTCATGATGTACCTTTCATAGAGGGCTTTCTTAGGAATGGAGAACTGTTACATAAAATGGACAAATTACGAACCAGTGTCAAAGAAAGGAGCATGGAGAATATAGATTCCTAATTATGAACATCAGATTAAATTTTTTAATTAAACAAACTGAATTTGAACTGTTGATCATATACTGCCTGCTAAAAGAAAATATTACACTATAAATGGGACTCCTGGACACACACATGCACACAGAACAGACACCCTCTCACCCAGTAAAATAGAAATAGAGTTTAATGAGGAAACAAGCCAGATTGCAATGATAACGGCCAGATTAGAACAGTATCCAGCAATCCACTTACACATGACCAGCTCCTTTTATCCACTAATTACAGGAATTACAGGGTTTCTCCTCCTCAAACCAGCTTGACCCCTGCCTTTCCCTGACTCTGTTTCTTCCCCTAAACAGCCCATAATAAGTCTTGTGCAAACTCCAAAGTTCTCATAAGGTCCATGTAGGTCTCATGTTCTCATTAGGTCTCATGTAAGCCTTCTGAGTCTGTAAGGTGATCTGGAAAGCCTCTGCTGTTGACTTGTCATGATGGATGTCATCCTGGCCAACAGCACTGACAGCTCTCCTGGGACAGCCCTGGGAGATCTTCATCCTGGAAAAGGGGATCGTGTTGCAAAAATACACACACTAACTCAAACAGTGCTGTGTCATGCTGACACAACAGTGCACGTCTCAAAAGACTCTCCTGTCTTACAATAGAGCTCTGAGCATCCAAAAAATGCAGTTCACATGCTCCTGCTGTTTCACTATTTTAAGTGTTTTAGGTGTTGTGTAGACATAAATGCATTGGCTGATGAGACTTGGACTACCATGAAGTGTTGATGAGACTAAAGTTCCACCCTAATTTCTGCAAGGTGTCTTCATAAGTGACCGCAGCTAGACCTGGACCTAATCTTTAGAGTTTTCTTTCCTCCAGGAAAGCCTGAAGTAGCTGAAAGTCAAAATAGAACATCTGCCACCACCACATATCTGACAACAAATCTGATGATCAAGAAAAAATACATAACATGTAAAAACAGTGAGTAAATAGCACAAAGAGAATTGCAGAAAGCTGGTTGCTTCAATCACTTTTAGAAACCCTAAATTAAAGCACTGGTGCTGTAGCAAACTATTATGCATTGAAAGTAAAACTGGGCTACACAGTATGGAGGATATTCCATCTTTCATTTCAAAAGTGTAAATCCATCTCTCATTTACACAAGTCTAAATCTAACATACCTCAACTAATTCACCAGAAAAGATAATTGTGCAGTCCAGAGCAAAAATAATAACCTGAAGAAAATCCCAGTCTTTGTTAGTTATTCCTGATTAATTTAACAATTCCTCTAACTTTAACCATAAATTAACTGATAGTTTTTATCAAACTAGAATCTCCATGGACAGGAGCTGCCTTCTAAAGGCTGGTTGACCTGTCTTCTAAAACAAAACTCATAGTAAGTCTATACGATCTTGAAGTCACATGAAGAACTGCATTTTAAGCCTTTAAACAAATACAGCTGACTGACTGCTTTATCTCCCTAAGTACTAAGACTATAATAAATTGATTGTAATTTATGTAGGCATTCAAACAATGGGGTATAATGAAGAGATTAGAATGGTGTAAAACCTGTTACATACTATTTTGAATGAATACAGTCTCAAGACAGATTACCAAATTAAAAGGAAAATGTTTTGATTGCATTCTATATCATCAAGATTCTGTCTGCTTTGGAAATGGTGAGCAGTTAATCCGTGTCAGTGGAAGCTAGTTTGTGAAGGAGCTTTGAAACAATATCCACACACAAAAGTCAAAAACCTGCAAAGACAACTGCAAGATTTTCTGATCTGTTTTGAAGCACGGAAAACAAGAATATCTTTGTACAGCTGCTAGAAAAGGGTGTGAAGATTTACACATTAACCCTTCTTTCTTTTTTTTTTTTTTTGACCTTCTTGAAGAATAGCAAATGATAAATACCACAACTGAGTCTTTATTGTAGTAGAGGTTATAAGTTTGTTTAGGAGAGGTGGAAGATGGTTTGGGCTTTGCATTACAACTTTTAAGACAGGTTACGTTCTCTGCTCCTCAACAGACTTCCTCTAGGACTTGAAACCCTTATCTCTTATGCCTCAGTTACCTATTTGTAAAACGGGGCTAATAGCATTTTTCTGCCTCTCAGGAATTCTGGGTGGGCCAATACATTAAGGATGCGAGGCATGGAGATAAAGAGGTGAAATGGGCTGTACATCTCCTAGATGGATGGCTGCTGAGTGAAAGCTACAGCCAGATTTTTCAGAGCACCAGAGAGATTTGTTATTCTGGTCCTTAAACAGGGTAGAGCTCTATGAAGAAAATATGACCTTGAGATTCTGCAACTCTTCTTTTGATTGCCTCAGTGCCTAGAAAAAGACTGTAAATTAACCCAGACCCCTCAATTTTATGCTTCGTTTGGGATTCCCATCAAGTGACCATCCGCCTGGACTGACCATTACCCTTTTACACTGTTAGTTAAAAGTGAAGAAAAAGCATCATCTCCTTAACATAGTCATGTACCTTGCCCTGATGTGATGACCGAGACTGTAACATCAAGTGCAATCTTGTGATACTCTGAGTCTATAAAAAACTTAAAACCCCACACAGAAAATAAATGTCACCTACACATAAAAGTGTCATTTCTCATACACCAGTCATTGCCCCTTTGCCTCTCAGTTTCCCATGAGCCACAACTAAATTTATTTCTTTATTCTGTCTTGTTCCTGATCCATCAGATATTCCAGCAAATGTAGAGAAGTGGAACAAACCTGTGAAAAAATGGAGGTGGATACAGTCCTACTTGGTTTAATTTTTTCATGTTCAAAATGTTAAAGCAATTCTACCAATACGACCTACTAAAACAAATAAATGCATAATGCCAGATAGAATGGACAAAACTCTCTCTTAGAGAAGTATTATAGCTGAGTAAGGATTCAGTTCAGAGTCAGAAAACCGAATTCAGATAATTGTTTCCTAAATGCATAAAGTGAAGGTGGGGATGTAAAAATACAGACCTGGAAATCCAGAAATACAGCTAGAAGCAGCAAGCAAGAACAATGTCTGAGAGGGCAAAGTGCTAAAAGTTCAGGTGTTATATTCCTCATTTTAACATGAGGGGTGATTAGGAAGTATTACTATCCCTATGTTCATTCACAGAACACTGCTAGAATAGCAGAAAGATTTTTATTTTCACTGAATGAATGAAAGCTGTGAAGGTAAGTAGGGTACAATGTATATTTTGATCTTAATTAAATACTTTTCCATCACATCTTCAGGCCAAAGTTCATCAGCTGTCACAGAAATATACTGCCAAACAAAAGAGAAAGGGAATGATTTGAAGTGGGTGAAATCTCAGATTATACAACATAAATGGTTATTAGATTCATATTCTCCATACAACAGCTAATCTCTTCAATGTTTATTGATTCACTTGACCAACACTTATTCTAAACACATAAGAAATAAGATGTTAGAGAAATCAGTATATTATTGTCTCCTATTTATGCATAAGCACTCCAAAAATTCTCTCAAAGCCTTAATATAAGATAGCTTAATCATTTGCATAATAAAGAAAATATATTATAGTAAGGGCTAGCCAGCTTGGCCTCTAGAGCACTTATAAAACAAAAACAGAAATTGCGACAAAGGATTACTAAGGTCACAGAATCAAAAACACAAAAATCAGCCTATGTTATAATCTATTTTCTAATTCCATGAGCTCATGCTAATTCTTTCTTGTTGCTTTTCACAGAGTGGGTAGTGCTCAGTATCCTCTTCAGTTTTTCAGTAATGCTTATTTGTATAGCAACCAAATGCTCCAAAAACATTACTTAATTTTCAAAACATTTCTGTGGAATTAAAGCTGTCTGAATACAGCCCTGGGTAACTGGCTCTAGGTGGCCCTGCTGGACCAGAGGGTTTGGACCAGAAGACCTCCAGAGGTCTCCTCCAACCTCAACCATTCTCTAATTTTGTGAAAAATACTATTGTGCTTATTTTGTTGAATAGGAAACTGAGGCAGAGGGCAATGAAGACTGCTCTGCTTGGATCACCCTTTTGAAACACGTCTGTATAATGTCTTAAGGTTATTTACATTTGTCTTTTCAAAGAACTCTCTACATCTTTAGTTTAGTATTTTTGCAGATAACATACAGACTACCAAAGAACGGATGGTCTCAGAACAGAACCAACACTCACAGAGGTGACAGCAGGTAAACTGTCCTAGCATTACCTGAGGAACTCTTATGATCTTCTTGAGGAGAATCCATCTCCAAGGAGTTCCCAATCTTTTTTAATCATGAAACAATATAGTGAGCTCCATGTTTCATTTGGTAAATCCATCCAGGAACACTTTTGAGTTAATTTAGCAGTTCATAAGTAAGACTTTTTCACACAGTGAATAAAGTAATAGCCCTAAGATGGTACAAAGTGGAGTGTCTCCAGCCTTCACTTATTGTAACTGTGGTACATAAATGTACTGAAACTAAATCAGGATTGCAGAAACGGCCACTGTTCTCACAGTTTCTGACATTTGTGCTTGAATTAAGACACAAAATACCTATTTTAAAATAATAAACTAAATTTGCTGTTGTCTATAGTTTGCAAGTAACTGTCAACAAAAAATGCATCCAACCCCAGTATAACAAATCAATCCACTGTTCTCACAGCTTCTGACGTTTTGCTTGAATTAAGACACAGAATACCTATGTTAAAATAATAAATACAATTCACAGTTTTCTAGTGTTTACAAGTAACTGTCAACAAAAAATACATCCAACCTCAGTATAACAAATTGTACTGACATCCACATGTTTCACAAGTGTGCTTGGTGACTCATTTCCATCACACGACTCTCTGCTAAGTAAGCTAGCAAAGTTACTGATAGCCCTAGGGGATATTCAGCCTTTACAGAAATCAACAGAAGAGCAGAATGAACACAGTGCGTTTCTCAGATATTTTCTGAAAACAGAACTCTTTCCTCAAATGAGACTTTAGTCAAGCTGACCTGTAAGATGTCTTACACCCCTGGATACAAATGTGTTTTTTTCCCAGACTTGAGTTCTTATTTCTTCTATGATCTCCTTTTCATTGAATATTTTTGGATGTTTCTTGATACCCTGTTCAGAAATCAGACCACCCATTCCCATTTTTCCCATTTTTGTTTTTTCTTTCATCTTCCTTAACTAATTATCTTCTCTGTCTCCAGCCAACTCCTGCTTTCTAGTGCCCCTCTTAAGCTCTTCAGGAGATACTAGTCTCCCTTCTTGGTCCAAATTGTCAGTCCCCGATCCTAGTACTAAACAGTCCCAGATCTTTAATTTTCCTTGCCTGCTCTCCAGTTCACAGGATCTACTAATCTAGTGATCCCTAAACCTCAGGCTGTAATCCTGTTAAGGTGTTTTTACCAGATAGTTTTCCCTAAATTAACATGTCTACATTTTGTATGGAAAAATGGCAGAGACTTCTGTGAGTGCCCTTCTTTCTCCAAAAATCATTTTAAAAAATTCAGCACAGAAAATTCAGCAAGAATAGACAGCTTTGCCTCATAAAAAAAGTGCAAACTATGCACTTAACAAATATGAAGAGGGTATTATAGTGCATTCCTCATGTGACTAAACCAATTTCTATCCTGCTCTGTCTCTGCCTTGTGTATTGAAGTGAACTTCTTGTTCAATCCACAGCACGGGGACCCAGTGCGAGAACCATACATTCTACAGCAAAACAAAATAGAGGACAGTCTGCCATTTTTGCCCTAGACTGTTGAATCCCAGATGTAGAAATGTGGATATTATTTTCAAACCATATCAGCACTGGAATATCAACTTGTCATAGCGATTTATCACATTGGAATCCGAAGTCATAGGCTCAGCTAATGTGAAGAAGAAAAAGACCAAAGACACATAAAAGTTTTAGAAAGAGGGAAAAAAAAAAAATCTCAAAAATAGATATCTAAAAATTAGAGTCCAATACAGACAGAAGTTTAATTCACAAGGTGTGTAACTACAGCAGCTTTGTAGTAATCTGTTCCTCAGTTAGTCTAGAATTACTCTAAATTAGGATGGAATTTTGTACCAGCTGAGCTTCAAAGTTAAAAAGAAGCTTTTGGGTATGAGCTTTTGCCTAAAGCTTGGATTGTCTAGGTGGAATTTTAAGGGCTAAGGAACTTTGTCTTGCCAGACATCACAGCTGTAATAAAAAGAGTTGGTGTTACATCAAGTAATTCAAGGACTTTAATAGACCCCTGTCAGAGCCAGGTTTCCAGCCTAGGGTCAGAGTTTCAAAGCCAGCAACCCCTGCAGAAAGCAAGCTTCCATGCTGTGCTTTTTTCAGCTAAGCCAGGCTTTGCAGGTAGCTGGATCCCAGTGCCATGCAACTCCAGCCATTTGGCAGGCAGCAAACTACTTCATCAAATTAGCCCCATTGAGTCCAAATCACTAAACAAACCCTCAGAAACAGCAAGAGATTAGCTATCACAAACTTCCAATTTTGCTATTTATAGCAACAACATTAGCCAAATAATCTTGGTTTTGAGGGCCCATATCCTAACAGACACACTCACATAATTTTTTCAAAATTATGCTGATGCCAGATTGAAAGTACAGTTACAATAAGCAAAGATAGCTCAAGTTTTTTCCTGTTTAGATTTTTTTTTCTTTCTGGATCTTTCCAGTAACTTCCTAGCTACTATTCAATACACTCCTTTGGCACGACCATGTCAACTTCCAGCAGGCTCACATTCACCATGGAAACTCCTAATACTTACAACATCCCATTCACCAACTTCATTATGACATAAAGAACAATTCTACTTACTTTAACACTTCATTTAAAGCATAGAGCTGGGTCACGCTGACAATGTCTGTGCAAACAAACTGGTAGAATTTAGCAACTGAAGCAGAAAGTGTTGATGAGATCCTCAATATTTTCTCAAAGTGCTGACGACAAGTTCACGGTTTTGAGTATTAATGCCAACAGACTAATTAAATGCTGATGAGAGCCTTAGAAACAGGACCAGGTAAAACAGATATTGCAGTATGAGGAGAGGAATACAGAGTAAAATCCCTTTCTGGATTCTTATACCCCGAACTGTGGAACATGTGCTTTATTGAACAGTACAGCCTCTACGGCATCTTTTCTCCCTGCATTGTCACGTGTGAACAAAAACATGAAGGAGTAAAAAGAGCTTGCACCTGGTAGAAAAATGAACATAAAAGTAACTAAAAGTATGCAAATATTTTATTCCTTTACAGAGTTGTGCCTACTGGGTTGGCAGAATTTTCCTTCCTTCCTTCCTTCCTTCCTTCCTTCCTTCCTTCCTTCCTTCCTTCCTTCCTTCCTTCCTTCCTTCCTTCCTTCCTTCCTTCCTTCCTTCCTTCCTTCCTTCCTTCCTCCCTTCCTTCCTCCCTTCCTTCCCTCCTTCCTTCCCTCCCTCCCTTCCTTCCCTCCCTCCCTCCCTCCCTTCCTTCCTTCCTCCCTTCCTTCCTTCCCTCCTTCCCTCCTTCCTTCCCTCCCTCCCTCCCTCCCTTCCCTCCCTCCCTCCCTTCCTTCCTTCCTTCCTCCCTTCCTTCCTTCCTCCCTTCCTTCCTTCCTCCCTTCCTTCCCTCCTTCCCTCCTTCCTTCCCTCCCTCCCTCCCTCCCTCCCTCCCTTCCTTCCTTCCCTCCCTCCCTCCCTTCCTTCCTTCCTCCCTTCCTTCCTTCCTTCCTTCCTTCCTTCCTTCCCTCCTTCCCTCCTTCCCTCCTTCCTTCCCTCCCTCCCTTCCTTCCTTCCTTCCTTCCTTCCTTCCTTCCCTCCCTCCCTCCCTCCCTTCCTTCCTTCCTTCCTTCCTTCCCTCCCTCCCTCCCTCCCTCCACCATTGCCTCTCAATCCTTTTTCACTGAAGTTACTCCATACCTGTATTTCTTACAGTCCTCATGGGATCCTGCTCAGTTCATGTTATTTCCTTTCCCTTGAAGTTATTGCTCTTGCATAAACACCATTATTGAACCTTAGGCCTTTACAATTTGACACAAACAGAGGTTTGATATGTCATTTACTATTAACTTAATTCATTCAAGTGCCAGATAACATAACCCCTGCCCATCTTGTATATTTAGGTGACAGTCCTTCCATGCACTTTTTGTCAATGTCTCTGGGTTTGCACAAAATTTAACACTAATTGCTGTGTTTTTAATGGCAAATGTAGGTATAACACAACTTAACAAAATACCCAAACCATAAAAGGTTTACTTCAGGGTTAAAAATAAGAACGGTCCTAGAAGAAAAGCCCTCAGGCTTGTTCAGTCTTGAAAATAAATTAAGAATGGAATTTGTAGCATTATTTAGGACAACAATAAATGTGTGCAGGAAGATCATATATTATTTTCATTTTTTAGACCAGCCACGATCATATAAAAATATTACCGCTTTTACTGAGCAAAGTTAGAGCCTAGAGAAACCCAGGCTTAACCCATTTGCTTTCTTGGAAATCCACATGGCAATACTGCAAAGGCTTGAATCTTTGCGGGCATCAGGGTCACAGCTTCACTGAAAAGACAAAGTTTTGGAAATCACATGGAGACTCAGTGAAGTTTCCACTGGATAAAAATTGTAATGAATCAGGTAAATCAAAAGAAGTCTTTCTACCATGTTGATGTCATATATGTATTCTGTGGTTGCATTTTCAAAACCCCTTTTGTGACAGACGGACTTGATTATTCCCATTTTACAGAGAGGACTGAGATGCAGGAAGAAGAGCCTATCATCATACTTGAAAGTCGCAAACAATGGAAACAGCCGCAGCGTTCAAACCACAAGACTATGCTTCAAATATAAATTACTAGACAATAAACACTTTAATGAAGTACTAATTGATTATGCAGTACTGCTGGAATGTACTACAGATGTTTGGATACTTTACACACTAGACTTCCAATCTTTCATAAAACAGATGACCAGCCATAGAGAACCTCATAAGACTATTTAATGTCTCAGCTATTATGAGTTTTTTTCTTGCAGTTTCATACAGTGAACCTGAGGATAATAATATATTTAATTTTCTTTCTCCTCTAATGTGCCTTTGTAAGTTAGTTAATTGTGCAAACATATATGCAGAAATATAATACATATGCATGGGAAAAAGGGCTCTGTGGTATCATAGAATATTAGTGTACCCTGCAGCTTTTTTATTACTAAGCTGTGAGTTGTACCGAGAGAAGCACTGAGATTACTGATGCAGAAAACAGCACTTTCTCAAGGTAGGTCTATTTTTTTTTTTATAATCCAGTATTATGCCTATCATTTTCATCAAGTGGCAGGTATTCATTCCTTCTGCAGTGATGTTTTGTCCTTGTATAAAATGTCTTCACAGTTCTGTTACAAATAACTGAATACTACTCCCATTTAGGGTTTTGTGCAGTGGTCAGAGCTATGTCCAGAACACAGAACAGGGGATTATTCAGATTACTTGCTGTGATGCCCTTTTAGTTACTTCATATATATTTCAATATCAACATTTACAAACAAATCTCAGTATAATGTCAATTTACCTACTACACTATTTCGGGGCAGGAAATTTCTTGAATAATTGTGTGATCTGAAACTGGGGAATTTGAGACAATCATCTTGTCCTGTTGCTGTTGTGAAAAATGACAGCAGAAGACATCAGAACATTCATCAACCCATATGTGTCAGATCTGTTAAAGTTTTATAAAGGATTGGGCCTGGAAGAGAGCCTATTCTTGGTTTGCATATGGAGAGGTGAAATATCAGTTCTGGTGTTTGGCAGAGAACACCATTCATGGGTAAAGGAAAAGGAAGAAGGCCTCCAAAAACTGAAGGAGAGAAGACATATGTATGTCATTTCTGTATTTTGCCCTGTTTAGATGCTGCACAGAAACATGGGTGAAGCAAAAGGAATATGAAGAAAACCCTCCTCCTTCAGGCTGAGGACACAAGGAAGTATCTTACTTGAATTCTGCAGCTGAACAGGAATTCCACAGACCTAATTTCCTACTGAAGCAAAGGATGTAGGACCAACACAGCAGTTAAGTACCTAAAGTCATAAGTGGATCAAAGTGCATTTAAGAACAGAAAGCAAATATTTAAGCCTTTAGAATTAAGAGATTTAAACGGTGAATATATATAAGGATTAGGGAATATATATGAATCCTTCACATATCCTAAGGAGCTTTCTTTGATGCCACGCATAAAGTAACTGCCTGCCGTACAGTATTGTGCATTATCTGCCAGACACCAACAAGGACAAGATGCTGAATTAAATGAAACTTCAGTAGTAACCTGATGGCAATGCCCTTTTTTCTATGAATAGTTTAATGGGAAGGTCTCTTCCACAAACAACAACACAAATAATACAGTCCTTTAATTTCAGTCATGGGTATTCAAGTAAACATATTCCAGCATTGTGGGCCAAACCAGAGGAAGATTGAACAGAAGTTTAGAGCTCAGATATGATTTTAACATAATCTTGTTTTCTGAAGGTTGAGAGATAAAAAGAAAGATCTGGTTTAATCTTAAGAAATAATTATTCCATTCAAATAATCTAAACAGAATTGTGCAATTTTAATTATTTTAATGATTGTGACTAAATTGAGAAGATGATTATTCATAAAATCATTGTATCATTCTTCTACAAATAAAATGAGACAAAATGTATTTTGTGGTTTCAGGAAGTTTAGTTAATACTAATGCAGTCACTATATTTACTGCTGTGAATCTTATTCAATATTCAAGTGAGTTCCAATCAATTTTCTCGTATGAGCTGCATGTACGAATTTTATCTGGCAAATTAGATAGATGCCGTTTGTTGGCTCTTTTGGGAAATAAGAAATCCCTTTACAAGATCATCAAATTAGTTTTCACCAATTGTATGAAATTATATTAAGCAATACCAAGTTATGTTTTATTTATTCCAAAGCCTGCATCAGGAATTGATAAGTCAAAGCCAGCAAAACAATCCCAGGTGCAATTTTTATGAAAATGTCTATTTCAAACCACTGAATGTGACAATTTTTAATTACTTGGGCACATGTACGACTCGCATATGACCTCTGTAACAGATTAGGAGATGGAGCTACATTTACATCCCAGATGAAGCACTAGAAACTCAATGATCTGCAGGTATAGCCACTCATAATTTATTTCTCCTTGATGGGAAGCACGAGACTATGTAGCCATTTGAAAAAATCTGATGAGGGAGATCACCACCCATCAGTAAGCAATAATGTAAGGACAAGAAAGCCTCATAGATCTTGCAAGCAAATTTTTGCATCTTATAGTACTGCTTTTAAAACTCTTGAATACTTCAATACATGTAAGTCAAAAATTGGCATCTTCATAACCTCAGACAGAGTTCTTGACTGTCTGAGCTAAACAAAATCTTTCACGTCTCACATAGGAACCTAATATAGTTGACCAAATCGAGTTACTGCAAGATGTATAAACACATTTATTAAATCAAAGTATATTTCGAAAAAAACTTAAATGACATTGGAGTGAAATTTGAGATCTAAGAACTGCAGCTATCAATTACGAATGAAAAGGTAACTCCACAAATAAAGACACCTTGTCTGAACTAGGAAAATAAAGAGTTTTCTAATGTTGTAACTCAACCACTTGTGGACTGAATAGAATAGATTTGGTTTGTGGTTGTGTAACTAAAAATTAAGATATGGAAAGTTGGAATATAAAATAAATTTCCTCCTAAAATTAGTTGTTAATTATTAATATTAATTTATTCTAATGCCTATGCCAAACCAATATTCGGGGATTTTTAAAGTTTTTAGAAAATTATTTTGGTTAAAATTACTCAATTTCAGTCTGAACTCAAAATACATTAGTTGCTGAATGCTTATTTGTAATACTAATCAAAAATGAATGACAAACAACCTCACCCCCTCCAACCAACCAAACAACAACAAAGAAACAAACAAACCGTAAAATACACTCAAAACCCCACTCCAAACTAAATGAACTAATGAACCAGCAAACCACCCAACCATATTTCTAAACTATTCTTGTGGGTTTTCTAAAATAAATGTTGTATATTCTGTCTCCTTGCAGTCAATAGGGAGAGGTAGGTACCTCCAAGGAGAAGTCACAGCACAAATTACAGCTGACAAAAATGGTGTATTTCCTCAACAAATGGCCAGAACAGCCAAGGATGTCCCAAGAATATGTTGTTACAGCCCAACCCCAATGTAAAATGGAAAATGGAAGGAGGAATCTGTTTCATATGCTATTTGATAAATTCTCTGTGCATTGTCTGAGTAGAATATCTACCTGTCTATATGCTTACCAACAGTGCTGATAGATCATTTCAGTATCTGACACCATTTACAACCTTCTAAGTCTTATGCAGTGGCACAGAACAACTAGGCTTTTTGCCTAGAAAAAACACTATTCCCTAAGGGTTTGTAGGTGAGGAATGCACGTCTGTGTTTGAGCTTCAAGGTGACCCTGATTACAAGTAGTTGTGCACAGGACTGGACTCAAAGGGGACAAGGAGAAGGGGAAGATGTAAAAGAGGCAACTGGTGTAGCAAGAGAAATACCCAGTGGACTGTGCTCCTCTTCAAAGTCTTCAGTTAACTTGTTCTACTTCTATTTATGCCATTCCCACACAGAAAAATTATATTCACTGTGAACATAATGAGTGCATATTGAGAGCTAAGTATAAGTAAACATGAAAGTGTTTTCTAAAGTTACAGCAAAAATTACACAAACAGTACAGTAATCGGGAAAACAAGGGGTATAAGAGGAAATTCTGAAATACAGGTAACCCCCCCAAAATTTTTAATATTTTTGTAAAAACTATTGGGTGTACAGCACATAACCAGAATTCCTCTAATAACTTGAATGCTGTTCTGCCTGAATGTTCTAAAGAGGAATGGCAAATAAACTACCTTTAAAAGAGTATTTATCTGGGATAACAGATAATAAGTAGCAACAAACACAGTCTAATTATTAAATTATATCACTGTAGCCTAAATTAATCAAGGAGCTGTGATTGCTGAAGCTATAATAGTTGGTTTTAAGACATCTAATCTTTTGTATAGTTATGAATTCTTACATAGGAAATGAAATATGTATGCTGAACCATTTATCCAATAACCATTTATTCAATAACCTGTGATGGATAATCCATCTATACATGATAAAATTAATCACAAAACTCTCATTAAGTTCAAGGATTATGTGTATATGCAGATATATATATGTGTATAAAACACCTTGTACAGATAGCTGGTGTATCGGTTACTGAATAGAGACTTGGTGCAGAGACAGATTTGACATTTTAGTCTTATCCTCCTGAATAAGGCCTAGGTGTAAAAATCTGATGCCACCTTCAGCTGGATTTAGAAAGACTCAAGGAATTTTTCTGGCATAACCCTTAAAGCTTAACTGTGTGTAACAGCTTCATATTCTTCACTTTGGCAAAAGTTACTTGTGCTTGCATGGATTTAGTGACACAGCAAAATGCAACTGAGTCTTCTGTTTGTACAAAGCTCCAACATTTCAGAGTGAAAAATCTGGCTGTGCTGGAGTCAGAAGGAGTTTTTCAGTATTTAACCTTTATTCTTTGTGTTTGTAAAGTTGGGACTGAAGGCAAATTACTCTGGTTGCAGATTAAGCCCTGGCTTGAGATGAGGGGAAAAAAAGAGGTCCTGATAGCATCGGCAAATACTTCATAGCACTATGCATTAGGCAGAGAAAGGGGTGGGTCAATCAGTAACACGATTAATCTTCTTATCAGGATAAAGGTTTAAACTCATTTTAGTTCACTGAAATTTTTCTAATGATTTTTAAATTATTTATCTTAAATAATGAGTCAAATGGTATGATCTCAAAAAAAACCAAACCCTGATTATGTTTGACTCCAGCAGTTTGAACAGTTACATCACATTTCTCATTTAATTTCAGTAGGAAAAAAAAATAAAGTACATTTCAGAAAGGCCAAAATATTTTGGGTTTATATACTCAAAGCAAACTTACTCAACTTTACGTGTTGAAACAATATTCCTTTCCACTACACTCACAGTCAGCATGAAACAATTTAAAAGAGGCTGCATATAACCAGAATTGTTGAGGAGGTCAGCTGGAACCAAAGTGAAACCTTTTTTTGTGCACAGCTCCAGGTATGAGTTTCACATTCAGCTGGCATGGAGCAACAGGCTCAGCAGGAGAAAGAAATTCAAATGGAGAATGAAATAACGACCTTCTCATCATGGTCCTTCCAGATCATTCCTGCAGTATACAGAAGCTTTTACTGCCATCATCTATGCAGTACTTGACTGCTTTGTCACTAAATGGGTGAATCAATCATCACAGGTCTTGAATTCACTGAGAAAATATCCGTTAGTGGAGCTATGTCAGGTCAGAAAAAATGGCCCATTGTCTTCTCCCTTTCAGTGATGAAGGGAAATGTTCTTTTGGCTAGAGGCAGAATTGATGGCTTCTTTCTGTTGCTTATAAAGGCCAAAGTCCAAAGAAAAAGTACAGCAAACGGACAACAAAAAATCTACCTTTGCTAAAAAGCCTATGAACTATCACTGGCACTGAACACTTTGCTTTAGTTTGCATAACACTCTCAGCAAGGTGCCCTAATCACCTTCTCTTTGGCCTTATTTACCCAATTACTATAATGATATATTGATGATGCTGACTCATATATTGCTACAAATACAACTCGAAATTTGAGGGCCTTAATTCAACCCTTTGGATCAATAAAACATCCAGGACTTGTTTCCATGCATCAGTACAGAAATGCAGCAACAAGCAGCCCAGTCTGAATTGCCACTGTGCACGTGTAGTTTCCCTAGGTCTTTTCTGAACATCTGTGATGGCCTCTTGCTGCTTGCACCAGATGAGGCACAAATGATCATCCTGTCCTTTTACAAGGGGAACGGACTGTAGTTGGAGAAGAAATCATGGGTTATTCCTACGGCGCAGCAGTAGGGAAGATACTGAGCACACACTGGAGTCCAGGCTTTTTAACAGCCTCAAAGCTGGAGAATTCCCCTCATTTTTGCCACCACCACCACACCACTACCTCAACCATCACAGTGCTGCTAGTCCAGATTTCTGGAACTGACTCTTAGTCCTTACGCTCTCTGCCCTTCTCCTGCCTGGATTTGCCGACTGCATCTCCACACTTGCACTTTAACCTTGGCATGCGTTATTACCCAGTCTGACAAGCTGAGAATCACTGGTGTGGTAAATATTAGCTGTGCATTGTCTTTCTTAATATTTTGAGATCATTTAATTTGGCCTCTTGCCTTTTACTGGAGAAGCTGGTATTACCTCACAGAACAGCAGTATATGTATATTGTTAGGCCAAGTGAGATTGTACATTTTTTTTTTTAAATGTGTTGCAGAGCTTTTACCAGTTGTTTCGGTTTTTATTTATACAACTGCTTGATCCCTTTTCAGTGCTAACCCTGTGTAGAAAGCGCAGTTGCAACACGTACCAACCCAGCAAGGTTTCCTGGGAGCACAGAGAGAGACCTCCTTAAGCAGATCAGTTCACGTGCAGCTCCAGGCATGTGCTAATTTGAACTGATTTATCGATGCCAGCATCTCACCCAGCATGTGGCAACAGGATTCATAATATGCCAATGGGGGTAAACAGCTCTGCATCCTGACATCCCTTCCCTCTTCCTTGCTCTAGGCATTATCTCCTGTGCTGGCCTCTGGGCTCTGTGATCTCAGGGAGCAAACCTGTGTCTTGCCTGGAGAAGTCTCTCCAGAGGCAGCTGGAAATCTTGTTTGCACTCAGGCTCCCATTTCCCAAGCACCCACACAGGGTCAGGCACAATCAAGCCTGTTGTGTTTGAACAACTCTTCTATTCATTTTTCTCCCCCTGGGAGTTCACAGCTAGAGTAAGAGCTTATCTTTTATCTGGATGAAAAGAATACCAACTGAATTTAGCAGCTTTTCTTGCATCCAGCTTGCACTAGGGGGTCTGATCTAAAAACCTGTGGCAGCTTTTCCAGTTCTTTCAAAGAGATTTGGATTGTCCTTTTAGCAATAGGATTCTCTTCTGATGAACCTAATTGTCCCATGGAGGCTGACAAGGTGCAGGCAGCCAAAGTGTCCCAGGTTGTCATTGCCACTCGCAAGTTAAGCTAGGTGGCCTTGTAAGTACATCTAAGAGAATGAAAAATGTATTGCAACGTTTTTCCAACTGCAGCCATCAGAAGGATTATTCTATTTACTCTGAGTAAAAAAGCCAGTGACTGATTCAGCATGTACTGGTTTAGTAATTTGTCTCAATAACCTCTTGATTCCACTACCACTATGGAGACCAGTAAGTAGAGAATTCACTCAGCATGTGCCATTCGGCCTTCTTGGAAAATCTACCAGTAGTTATGGATGCTATCCTGGAGATAACATATCTCTGAAAGTTGCTCCACACCAAAGAGGTAAGTCTTGATTCGAAGGCAATTTTTAAAGAAAAACCTACATATTCAAATATTCTCTGGTTTATGCATCATGTTTTAGGAAGATCAGATGGCTACTGGTTTTCTTTGCACTCATTTTAGAAAAAAAAAAACATACTAAATCTCCTACACATCCAGGCAATGGCTTCCAGTCTTAACATTGGATGCTTCAACTCACAGTTCTGCATCAACCGAGTGTGAATGATTTCCATAATGAGTTGAAATTGGTAGACATTTTTACATCATTTGAATAAAAGAAACCATATAAATATAACTAATTTTTAAACAATATCTCTATTTTTTTCTTTTTTAAAAAATATATTTTTTTCTAATTAAAAAATAAAGAAACAAACAACATCCTAGAATTAGATTATTTACCCACAGGACATAGGAGATCTAAAATACAAATGCTCAGCCTTCTCAAGGGACATCTACTCCCTTTGCTTTACTTTCTACTAATTCCTTTAATAACTGAAATCTACTTTAAAGACACCTGGCACTAGAGAAATCTGGAAAAAAATCCTCTCCTTCCTGGGGGAAATATCCATACATTGTGAAATTAAATGCTTCAACAAGTGTCATAAGCAGAATATAAGCCAAATAGAAACCACAGTGTCTTCAAGGAGAAGAGCTGAGTTTGCTGGGAACATCTGAAAACCAGTCCTGTTGTATCTTATTTCAGAGTTCTCCATCAATTTAGAATGCCTGTTCCACAGCATCAGTATCATAAATTTCCTGTAATTCCTTATTTCCTTGTCTGAATTGCATGAAGCTCGTGGCTTTTTTTTTACCAGTTTTTTGAAGACATTTGTCTAATGAAGCATATTCATAGCTAAAGAGACTTTTCAGAAGTATCTGCCTCTTGCTGTATGACTTGATAGAAGGAATAATATTACAGTTCCTGACAAATATGGACACCTACTTCTTTGGGCCATCTTTCTAGATCCCTATTTGCATCTTCAGGCACCCAAACATGTTCACAATTCTGGTCCTTTGCTATTGCAAATAGAAAATGATGTAATAGATAATACCACTTTGTGTTATAACAATACTATACACAGGCCTAGTTTCTATTCACCCTGATTTTTAATTTGCCCAGGCCAATGAGAACATAAACAATGCTGTCATGCTTAACCTGGGATGTAGAACTTACAATTTATATCGCTTTCTGACTCAAAGAAGAAAAAAGAAACACAACAACCTTCCTCGTACCACAAATTATCTTCAAAGTAGAAGATTACATCATTATTTTATAATTATACTATATGCCATACTAAACACAAGCAATATTGAAGACAAACTGCTTTGGAATGTGTCATACAAGATCCATAACCTTAAGAACCAGACCTAGGATTTTCTTGCAAGGAAGAATACTCTTTCAGATTTGTCCTGACCATCCATTTTGCAAACCAAATAGCTAACTTTCCCAAATTCAGTTAAAAAAACCCAAACTTGTCCCAGACCAACTCAAGTGCGTTTCTACTGTGTGACTTCAGTTGCACAGCAGTTTTGCTCCAGGCCCTATGAGAATAGGTAAGGGTTTCTTTCCATGTTAATTGCACAGTAATATAAGGAGGAAGAAAAAAGGCATTAGGTAGGCTTCTACTGATTACATCTATGTCAGCAGTGCATGCTTATAAGAGGTTATAGATAGATAGATAGATAGATAGATAGATAGAGGATGGATAATATAATAATCTTTTTTTTTAACAAAAACCAAGCACATAAAGCGTTTATTTCATCATGCCAATACATCAGCTAGTGGAGCTAAGCCAACCTGAGTGAGCATGTAAGGACTAAGCCATGCCAAGTAGAAAGCTGGCTTTGTTTCCTACCCTCTAGAGCAAGGATGAAGGAAAGACCAAGTTTTTGAACCCCTGGAGTTCACAATTTGGATGCAGCTCTGCTTGCTAGGCAACAAAAATCTGCATGGCCCCTCAGTAAGGTCTAAAATCATTTCCATTAGCGGTCTTTGTAGTTTGGTTAGGAATATTTAAAGGCATTTTGTACTTTTACAACCAGTAGGCAACACCACCTTAGAGAAAGAATATGTATTATATTGCCAAATTGAAATGAAAATGACACAGAAACACTAGAAGACTTATTACACGTTTCCAACTCTCCTACCTTACATTGTAAAGACTAGAGACAATGCAACGTGCTATGGTGGTAAATAACAGCTCTGAAAACAGAAATGCTTCAGTCTTACAAAAGCTCAAGTGTAATCCTAGGAAACCCACCTCACATAAATAATACCTGCACTTACATTCAGAAGGTGAGAAAGAAGTTTCCCTATACATCAAATCCAGCAAGTTTTGCACTAAAATGTCAGTCTCCCCAGTGAGAAGTCAGACTGCTATGGAAGAGACTGAAGGGTTAATCACAGAACAATATGTATTATTATTCACAGCAAGAGGAAAGTAGAACCACGTGTCACCCTGTGCAACACCAGCTCCTGATTTCAGAGTGGCCCAATTTCAGTCAGAGCTGCCTGTGATGTGAATTAGGAAGGAGGTGAACAAGTTGGCTGATGTAAATGGGTTGACTTATTTGTCAATATGAATGCCTCGTGAGATTAAAAGATCTCATCCCTACTAAAATCAGAAACTTTATTGTAAGTTACGGAAAGTGCAGGAGACCCCTTTTATTTTAATATAATACTCCTTTAATTCCAAATGAAGGATTCAGTTGATACATACATATTTCAGCTATTGATATGCTGTTGAACATTATCTTTTGCTGTTGTTCATTTCTTCTTTTGTTGTGCAAATAAAAACCCGACATATCTGCCTAACCCTGTTCACCTTTTTAGTCTTATTTCTTTTTTCTTTTTTTTTTTTAATTTTAATTCCATCACAACAAAACACACCATCACAATGTTTCGTCCTTTTCCCCCCCAGAGCTTTCATTTGCTCTCACATCATTCTGTTTCCTTTCTTGCATTAACATCAAACAGTTTGGCTGTGAAGACAGTCACTCATCAAAATCACTTGGAGTAATTCCAATTTCACACTGATCACACAGATCTGAAACCCCTCCAAGCAGAGATTTTCATCATAAGGGAAAATTTGGTCTCCTGTTGGGGTTGTGGGTATTCCAGTTCTGTCTCTTGTTAGCTCTTGGAATAGATGTGTCATGGGAGCTTACCTACAAAATTGAATTGATTGCAACAATGATTTAGGATTAAACAAGATTATTTTATTTATTTCCAAGGGGCATTTGCGCTGCATCTTTTTTTTTTTTTTTTTTTTCTTTCTTTCTTCCTTCTATTAATTTTCATTATGGAAAGTACAAAATCTGTTTCTGGTTTGTCCCACCTTCTTATTGATTTTTTTTGGTCCTATTTTGATGTTGTTTTTACACTTTTAATTATGTTGCAGGTTGCACCTGAAGTCCTCAATCAAGACCAGAGGAGTGATGACAGGTACTTCACAGATTGTGAAGACTGTCCCCACGGCTTTCTAATACAAAACAAAAAGCACTGAAAATGGAGCAGAAAGAAAAATGTATTACTTATGATCTATAAATACATCCCAGCTCTTCATAATTTTCTGGACATGCTCTGTTTATGTCCTTTACCGTATTATTTGTTATACGCAGATTTGCAGCTGTCTTCTGTAGACTGTGAGATTATTGATACTGATTAAACTTTTAATTTTTTGCATGTTTGGAACCCACCATATCATTAATTATTCATAGAGCACAATAACTATGGAGGCTAGATTTTATCATAAGAAAATTACTCTTTTAGCTAACTTCATGAAACTAGCCCAGACCAGTTAAACATGTTGATTGTGAAAGCATTCTTCATTGATTAATTCTTCAGAATAGAACACTATTAAATGCTTTAGGTGTTATATTGATATATTCAATGTTTCCTCAGATTTCACAGAAGTACTTTGTTTAGCTTAAAACATTTAAAGGTATGCAGCCTAGCAAGCCCCATACTCTTGGACAGAAATGTTCCTATGGGCAAGTATACCTTCATTACATGACTTCTGTAGGCAATGACTGTTTGTCTGTCTTCAGGTATGAATTGGATATCTCCTCATCAGACCACAACATCTGTGAGAATGTATTAGTCAGTGTTTTGAGAATAAATTAGGAAGATTGTTACTGATTTGAATTCTAATATTGTAAATTAGAAATTATACCATTGATCAATATAAGTATATTCAAAACTACAGACTGAGTGTGATGATAATACATTGCAGCAGGAGAAATTCCAATTAGATATTAGAGAAAACATTTTCACAGTGAGGATATTCAAACACTGGAATACGTTGCACAGAGAAATTGTGGAATATCCATCCCTGGAGAAATCCCAGGACCAGGCCCTGAATAATCGGTCTGATTTGAAAGTCAGATGCAACTTCAGTGTGCTGGTCTAAGTACCAAGGAAATCTCCATGACCTCCAGAGGTCTCATCCTGGCCACATGACTCTCTTTGATGCTGAGTTTAGTCTTCAACTCTTGGTCTTCCTGAGAAAATTGCCTCAATTTTCTTTAACAGCTCAGAGCTTAGTGCATTCAGCCAAGATGCGGAACACATGCCTGATTTGCTCTTTCCCTGAGAGGATACAAAACCACATCTCTCTCCGGGAGAATGCACTAACCACCAGACCACAGATCTTCCAGGGTGAAGACCAGGAGAAGAATCCTTGACCCCTTCCTTTTGGGTCTGTTTCATTTCATATAATGCAATTAAAGATTCATTAGAGAGAGACTCACGGTTGGTGGCTTCATCTGGGAAAGCTCTGATTTGTTTTTTCCACTCCAAGGATTTTACTGTATTTTATACAATATTTTTACTGTGTTTTATATAGTAACCATTTCATTCAGAAGACATCAGTAGTCAGGTGTTCAGGTGCTGACAGAAAGAGAAAACTAAGTTATAAACAAGAGCCAAATTACAGATTTTTTCTCTTAATTTCACCTCCTAACCTCTCAGATGGCTCACTGGTTTCTGGAGGAAGGAATAAAGAGAACAATGAAAGATGTATATATCTAGTTTAAATCTTCAGACAGTTCCTCACAACTCCATGGTATTTTCTGAGACATATGGCTAATTTCAGCCTCAAACATGCTATACAGATAAAGCAGAACCTTATACCTCATGTTATCCCTCAATTAGAATATCTGCCTACTAATATTCTGTTATGGCATAATTTCTTAAGATATGCTCTTCTTCTCCTCCATATAACCAGAAAAATCTTCCAGTAACAATAACCTTAACAAATAACTAATCTTCAAATGGTATCTCAGTATTATCTGACTTCCCTTTGAGAGACTGTTATTCTACTGAATAGTACAATGAACAGGAAAATATTTTTATATGTATTTGTTATATATAACATGATATACTTATCTTCCTAATCTTTGAAAGTTAAAGAAGAATAGATACAAAAAGGAAGAGAAAAGCTATATCAACTTAGACTGCAGACCGAGACATATTTGTCTTATAAAAAAACCCAGGGAACATACCAGGGACCATACGTTGCTTCCAAGGGGTAAAGTAAACAGCTCTTTAAATGCTGTCATAAAGATCTCTTATTTTTCATTTTCACACTCCTCTCATATTTTAGAAAATATTGCACTAGGAAATGCTGGACTTAAAAAAATACTGCAGTAATACTAATCCTGGCACCCTTAGCTGTGGAAAGGCTTCAGAAAGCTAAACTTTTCTCACAAGATGAAACATAGTTTACTCATCTATGTGCTCATCAGGCTTAATTTATCCCTCAGTGGAAGGGTTGATACAAAGTTCATTTTCATCTCAAAACAACCTAGACAGTGAGGAAGAACCATAATAAAGACATTTTAAAAATTCTCTTACATTTTATTTAAGATAAGGCATATTGACTGTTTATTTATTTTAATTAACAAAATAATAGTCCTTCACTTGCCTGTGTATTCGCTAATGCTCTCCCTTCTAGTGCACTAAGATTAGGATTCAAGTCTCTTAATTCCATAAAACTCCTGAGCAAGTCACCTCAGGTTCCCTCTTATTGTCAAAGGACAAAAATAGTGATCTTAGAGTGTGATTTTCTTGATCAAAGGTAGATGTCTGCTTTAGGGTGCATTAACAACACCCTACAGTTGCTTGCTTGTTTTCTTTTGCTGTAAGAGGAGTCTTCAGTGACTCATTGCAATAATTTAAATATCTTCACAGTAGTGTCTTCAGTCAGACAAACGTTATCCCTGATATCAACTCATAAAGGCATTTTTAGCCAGTTAAAGTCTGAGCATTTAATCTTCACTGATCATTTAGGCTTCCTCTGAGAACATCACTGTTCTACACCATGCCTTCTGTGCAATGCCTGTTGAATATGAATCCTTGTATTTTCAATCACTTTGACTTAAATGCCCAGGTAATACAAAAAATGTGGAGAATATCAAAACTATCAATAGCATCCTTTCCACAAAATACCACAGGACTTTCACATGACAGAAGCTCTCTGCACAATCAATCCCAGCGATGCAAACACCTGTTCATCTCCCCAAGGAACATGAGACCATGAGCCACATTCCCACAGTACACAAGAATAGCCAAAACCTTTCACAAAAGGACAAATCAACACCTTGATCATAGTGTTACCCATGAGCACAACACAGCGAGGCTGTTCTCTTTATAGGCTCTTATTTTTTCCAATATGATATTTGCTACTCCTCATTGTACAGCACCTTTATAAAGGGTGTAGTTTCGCAAAATGGCTTTACATAGGCATACAATCTATTTCCATTTCTTTCCACAAAAGCCAGCCCTCATGTGGCACATGTCTAAGAACCTATCTGTAAAAATATGGTATTTTCTTTCATTTTTTTTTTCCCCTAGAGAATTCAAATTTTTCTGTGTACTCCTTGTCTCCAAAGAAAAGATGAGCAGAACAATCTATTGTCCTCAAGGCTGAGTCTTGTTTCATTGCTACTGACAAATGTAAGATTTTCATGTTTAGATAGAAAGGCAACACAAGACAACAAAAAGAGTTCTTTCCATGGTCAAAATCTGAGCTACAAATTGCAGGAGAATTCAAGGAGTGACTGCTTAATGGAAACTTTAAGCTGTAATAGCAGGTCATAAAACTTCTTTCAGCATAACTAGAATTTTATTGGCACACAAAATTACACAAATAATTATGACACCATCAAGGGAAGTGATGTTGTCAGAGCAGGTTTGAAAATGTAGTCCTCACTTTTTTCTGCTTTTCCACTCATGTCAGTCATTGATTTTTTTCTCCTCTTATCAGCTTTTCTCTAGTCCCCTATTTATTAGGCAAGTAAGATTCCTAGCTTTTTACTCTTTTTTTTTGTTTGTTTGTTTGTTTGTGTTTTTGTGGTTTTTTTAATTGTTTGTGATTATTAGAGAGCCACTTATTTTCCATCACTGGTTTAGCTCTCTCTCAGCTATAGACTGTGGTTAACTCACTTTATATTACAGAAATTTTACACACATCAGAAACATCAATAAAATAAAACCGGGCAGTTATAAGCTTTCGTGTGTTTTATCACATGCTGTATCCATGCACTGTAAAAGGCGTTTGCTGTACAAGCTGGAAACTGATAAGTCGCTAACATTTAAAGAGGAGGCTGTGTGGTCTGGGAGACATGTACTTTCAAATTTGAAATATTGGTAGCAGCAACCTCTGAAGCTATGCAAGGATTTTTTTATATGCTCACAGATTTTCAGTTGCCATTAGAAAAAAAATCTGAACACATCTAAAAGTTATCTAAAGTCACTGGATAATTCCATCAAAATCTGATCTAAAAGATCTATTCTCTCTAAAGCTAGCAAAACTGTTACTAAATTTTCAAACTTCAACATCTTATCTTAGGTGATTTATACATCTTTATAAACACCACTCCTGGAAATTAAATTTTAGATAGTTTGTGTGCAGGTCAAATGACCTTCAATAATCAGGGACAGGAGTCATGAGATGTAGAAGAGCTATTGGAAGAATATGAAAGACTAAGGGAAGTCAGAGGGCTTGGCAGTATTGGAGTTAAGGGACACATTGCTGGGAATCAGGGATTTGCCCACTGTACCCTTTGCTTTGTATTACCTGCCCACATGTGTAACTGAAATGGGGTTGGATCTGGGAGTTTTATAATGTTTATCCTCATGAAAATACCACCTGAAGCCCTTGACACTGGTGATGAGTTATGACCCAAAGTGTTGAAGTCTTAGTAAAGTTTTCATAAATTCTCTTCAGGTGTCAAACTCTTCCAGATTCTGGCCATAAACACCACTGATTGAAATTAGCACAGCCCAAGAAATAAAATAAATTTTAAAAAGACATAAAGAAGTAAATCAGAATTATTCTACATGAGGGTAGATTTAACCTGGTGTCTTCCAGGCATTCTCCTTCCGTGTTTCTGAACTGTGATATTTACTCCCATCATCACAAATGAATTAAGAGTCAGCACTGTACATGGGAAATTAAAAGCAGCACTACTTAGAAGGGATTCCTCTGTGAAATTTTCGTGAAAACACACAATTGCAACCTGATTGCTGCTAGACAACAATATCAGAGCCTGGACAGGTAAACAGATGGATTAAACTGAAACCAACGAGTTGAAGCTTGGAATAACTTTTTAAATGGCAGAGACCTTCAGCAGTTTGAAGACTCAACTGCAGAACTGATATTGATTCCCTAAAATGAATACCAGTAATAAAAAAAATAATAATAAAAAAAGTGTATAAGCAACCAGACAGGAGAGGAAGCGGGGGTGGAGCAGATGGGGGATAGGGTGGAAAGAGACCATCTTGAGCAAGAACAAGCAGTTCTGAGGAAAGGGAATGCTAAATTATACATTTTCAGCTAGTCTGTGATGTCTGATAGATATTTTCTGGGAGTTATGTAACACAGTAATTGCTGTTATTATTTTTTTTTTTCATACCATGCTGATTTTATTAAATCATTCAGCAAATGCTAATTTCTGAGTAGCTTTTCCAATTAGTCACAACATTTCATGGGTATCTCTGCTAGTGAGCAGATGCTTCAACCTCTGCTCCTACTGAGCAATGTTTTTCCCCCCTCAAATAATACCTTGCACTTCTCAGGGTGAAGATGATTGAATCTGTCCTCAACATTTTGCCATATATAAGTCATTCACATAGTCTTAAGGTCAAAAGAAGAAAGAAGAAAAGATTAGTTTTGTACATGATGCTCTCCATAGTCAATAGGAAAACTATGTCTCAATGTTGATAGATGAAACAAATCCTGCTGTCTTGGTGGACAGCAGGATGACCATGAGCCAGCACTGGGCCCTTGTGGCCAGGAAGACCAATGGCATCCTGGAGTGTATTAGAAGGGAGGTGCTTAGTAGGTAGAGAGAGGTTCTCCTGCCCCTCTACTCTGCCCTGGTGAGACCACATCTGGAATATTGTGTCCAGTTCTGGGCCCCTCAGTTCCAGAAGGACAGGGAACTGCTGGAGGGAGTCCAGCGCAGCCACCAAGATGCTGAAGGGAGTAGAGCATCTCCTGTATGAGGAAAGGCTGAGGGAGCTGGGGCTCTGGAGCTGGAGAAGAGGAGACTGAGGGGTGACCTCATTAATTTTTACAGATATATAAAGAGTGAGTGTCAGGAGGATGGAGCCAGGCTCTTCTCAGTGACAACCAATGGTAGGACAAGGGGTAATGGGTACAAACTGGAACACAAAAGGCTCCACTTAAATTTGAGAAGAAACTTCTTCCCAGTGAGGGTGCCAGAGCCTGGCCCAGGCTGCCCAGGGGGGTTGTGGAGTCTCCTTCTCTGCAGACATTCCAACCTGCCTGGACACCTTCCTGTGTAACCTCATCTGGGTGTTCCTGCTCCATGGAGGGATTGCACTGGATGAGCTTTCGAGGTCCCTTCCAATCCCTGGCATTCTGGGATTCTGTGAAATGATTTTGTTTATAACCAGGACTTAAAAAAATATTTTCAGGGAAAAGGAAATAATAAATTAGTACTTTTCCATTTTAACTACTTTAGATGTGGCTTTTCCTAATATGTAGATTTATTTCTGAAAGCTGAAAACAAACACATTGATAACTGTCACTATCAAAAAAACTCACGAACAACCAAACACCCCCTAAACCCCCTTTTTGTTAGATTGCTGAAAAAAACCCATCTTTAAAAAGAAATATCCAATGGAACATTTTCAAACAATACTATAAAGTATGATCACAGCATGCTAGTCTTTTTTTTTGTTGCAGGTAGATATTGCACTGAAGAATGATGACCTGTCTTGCAGAAGGAGAATATCTGATCTGTTGTATACTTTAACATCTGCTGGATTATTTTTTCAGCAGTGAACATTAATTTCTTTACCTTTATCATGCACAATACTATGGAAATGGCATTTTATGATATGTGACTTTCTGCTGTCTTTAATGAAATTGACCTCAATTTCTCTATCTGTAAAACAGAGGCAATGGTTGTGTTTAATTATTTTCCTCTTTTTTTTCCCCCTTTTTTAAAGTTAAAATTCCACTGATGAAAGGTGTTATATGAAATCAAATTTCTTACCCCTGAAGCACTTCCAGTACAATTGAATATTAGTTAAAAAATATCATAATGATTATTTACAATTATTGCAGAATATAATTAGTTTCACAAGCACAATGAATACGTGAAATATTGGGGATTCAAAGTACGTCTTTCTTCATAGCATCCCTCAACGTAAGTTACAGTAGTTTATAATAAGATAAATCTTATGCTTCCATTATTAACTGACGCAGCCTTGCTCTGTGACACATCATGAGAACGACCTGACAAAAAAAACTTATATTTCTTAATGACAGAAATTCAGGTGATCAGCTTTACACAGACGTTAATACATGAAGTGTGTGTCTGCATTGATGTTCTGCTTTAAGATTTCATTGTCTCTTTCCAGTGTTCAAAAAGTTTTAAGCATATTTTCTAAAGCAAAATGTTCATTTTCCCCTTCTTTTCCAGTTGAAAGATGGCACTTCTGAATATTTTCAAATTAAGAAAATAGTAATCTATTTTCACAGGATAAGAACATGTTCTAAAAAAAAAAAGCTTTCACATTAGAATTCCATAGAAAAAGTGGTCCAATTTTAAACATATCTGATTTGGTCTGGCTCAAGACAGACAGAGAGGTTGTTTCACACCTCACCCTCAGAACAGTAAAGACAATTCTCCCTTAATCAGCTGCCACTTGATATTCTCATCTCTTACTTCATTGGCTCTTCCTTTATTTACTCTGCCTTAGTCAATTCCAGATACAAAAACATAATTACTAATTTCTTCCTCAACCTTCTAGGGTGCTCATCACTATAGAAACCAAGTACTTAATAAATAAGAATTCACTTACCCTTGCTGGGAGGTAACAATATCTCCATTCTACCGAGGGGCAGCCAAAGCACAAAGAGATTTAAAATCAACTATATACACTAATTGGGAGAGTCCAGCCTGACACACTTGGAAAGTTATTTTTCCAGGTTACATATCCTTAGATCATGTTTTTTTGCAAGCTCAGTCCTCAATGACTTTGGCTGCTACTGCAGGACCTCAGACTCCTGCCAGTCATCACCTAAGGTCTCAAGGTGAGAGACCAGGAAAAGATGAACACTCAGTTAATGACAATTTGTGCAAAGTTCAGTTTAAGTGACTTGCTGTGCATCACACAAATTGAAGGCAGAGGTTGAAATATAATTATCTCCCCAGAGCAGCACACAGCAACCTCACCATGAAGCTGTCTCCTCTTTCTGCGATCCTTTGGCTTGCTCAGTACAGTTCCTGACAGAAAGTGAAGATGGTGTCTGACAGACAGACTCCTCTACTATGCAGCCATGATATATCCGCAGAAGTCCATCATACACGTGGACTAAGACAGGATCTTGTGCCGAAAGTTGTCCGTGCTTAAGCAATTGAAGATCGTATCATAGTCTAGACCAACCAGGGAAGCAAATAGTCAGACATCTTGAGTTTTGCCTAATTTTGTGTTGTTGAAGATGCTCTGTTAGCTGTGCATTTCATGCACACATCTGTGCATTGCGATTTCCACCTTGGCACTCACTAATCATACTACACTTCCCTAAGAAACATTGCTTGCCTGACAGGTTTTGGCTTTATTCCACTGTCTTATTTACTTTCTTTGAACAATATTTTATTTGAGGAGTTGACAGTGTGGACGTCTATGAGCAAATCATCCTAAATGGCCTTCATAACCAATAGTGAGAAATAGGCATTTCCAAGGATTGAGCTAATATCACGTATTTCATTATTATATGTGCGGATATAATGAACTGGACCTGAGTTGTACCTCGCAGTGTCATCTTTGACTGCAAGATTTACACATCCACATTAGGGCAGATGAATGTGTGCGATATCCAATCTTTAAAAAAAAAATAATCTGAAAACAGAGCAATCCTCTGTGCCCTCTATCCATATTCTTCAAATGGTGATTGTGTTAGTATTAGATATAGCAAGTAATTACAGGCACAGCAGCCTGACACTGGTTCTGAGGAAAATAATATTTGATATGGGATATAGCAGATAAAGACCTAAAGGAAGGCAGTATAATTCATATTTTTTTCTGAAAGCAGATCCCATCAAGCTCATTTGATACCTTCTTTCATGAAATTGCACATTTGATTGATTGTCAAAGTTTATGGTGTCAGTTTTGCATACTGAGATTTCTACAAGGCATTTTTCAGGGCATCGCATACCATTGGGGTTAAAAAAAAACAAACAAAAAAACACCAGAAAAATTTATAACTCACAGGAAGAATATTTAACATGTTGAAAAACAGCTAGCCAATATGTATCTCTGTATGGAAACGCAACTGTCCATGAAGAATCATCACTGCAAGGATGTACCCTAATAGAAAGCTTCTCTTATTTCTCATAACCAATGATAATTTCCTCAGAGTCAACGTGAGCATCTCTACAAAAGCTACATTGTGCTGTGTGAACTTACTCTAGAAGCCATTTGAGTTAGCGACACCAATGGCATGTTGCGATGCTCTATTTACACAGTGGAGGGAACGAGGTTCACACTGGGCAGTGGTCACAAGCAAAGCAGGACCAAAGGTGGTGGATTCAGCTCTAGACGGTGCAGAGAAAACCAGCTCTCCAGGGAGACTGACACTATTTATGTTTACATAGAGCAAAGCAATGCATTTTTTTCCTACCCTCATCCTTGTATGGGACAGAATTGGTCCAGGCGATTTTTTTTTTCCCCAGCTGTTTCCTAAACACACAGTGTAGAAAATGTCAGTCCTGAAGGCTACACATTGGTAAAATGGCATCCAAAAAAGTGGATTTTTTTTTTTTTACAGGCAAGTATCAAGTAACTGTTTCAATATGCAGACCCTTGTGAATCTTGCCTCTAATAGAACAGAATCCAGTAAAGCCTCATGTTGTTAAAATCCTGCTGGGTAATAACTTACAAGACCTTTAATATATTAACTTCAGATGTCAGTGCGGCTATTCTGGCTTTAATAAGATGAAGATCTGTTTTGGAAAGTGTCAAGGGTTTAGATTGCGGGGTGACAATAAAACCCTGGCAGATGTATTGTTAACGTCCTCTTCCCCCTCTCTTCCTCCTTTTGCCCCTCCCTCTCTCCCCTTCCCACTAAGGACAGGCAATTGGGAGGGAAAGAAGGACAGAGAGAAGAGAGTTGGAAAAAATAAAAGATGTTTTACTAATGCTACTAATAAGAATAGAGAAAATAACACAAAATATACAAAACCAATCTTGAAAGTCTCAGCAACTGAAGAGCCAGCAACCAAAGTCCTGGATTGGACTCTGCAGCCAACCGGAGCTGGATTCAGTACCTCACTAGGCCTCAGTTCGCAGGGACGACTAGCAAGGTCCTCTCTTAATGTTGGCCATAAGCAGAAGGGAAAAAGGGAAAAGGAAAAAGGGACGAGATCCTCGTGATCTCCCACTTTTATATGAAGT
Organism: Columba livia; assembly: GCF_036013475.1. Taxonomy (NCBI): domain Eukaryota; kingdom Metazoa; phylum Chordata; class Aves; order Columbiformes; family Columbidae; genus Columba; species Columba livia. The sequence continues at coordinate 4,722,633 of NC_088605.1, read as the reverse complement.
ATTCACGTGAATGGAATGTTATACACAGTTGGTCAGTTTCTTGGTCATCTGTTTCTCATCGTCTCTCTCGTGAGATGTCCATCCATGCTTATCAATAAGTTTGCATTCCATTGCTAGGTTTACCAAAACATGTATCTAGTTCTCCAGGAAAATGCAGCTAATATGAAGCTTTAGCTGACAGGCAAAATCACTAAAAGAGAAACTTGTTTTTAACAAAGCCAGGACAGAAGGGTCTCTTATTGTCTTCAAAACACAACTAGTTGGAAATATATTGTTAAATTTGTCTTCCACAGAAAAAAGTTTTGTCTTCCACAGAAAAAAGTTTGTTTGATTTAAAATTTGACAGCAGGAAGATCAGTTGTTCACTGTAATCCTTCAATGCCTCAGTATAGATTTTTCTTACTGAGAGCAGAAATAGATTTGGTATTCTGGGAAACTATGGTTATTGGATTTTTTTTTCCACAAATGAAATGCTTAGAAAATATTTATGAACTAATGTAATAGATATTTTTTCTTCTCAAAGTAAATACTGACAGTTTCCTAGCCAGGTCTGCTTGAAAATGATGCAATTCAAAGCAAGTGATATTTTTTAAATGTCTGTCTTGTCTTATATTTATTTTAAGGTGGAACTGACAGAAGAGAGGGAGAATTTTGCTTAAGAATACAGTATCAAAGTGAAGAGGTTTACTCTCAGTTATAGTATTGCCCTTCCTACAAGGAGCAAGAAAATATTTCAAGCCTTTCATTTATTCTATAAACTAAAACATTCACCGGTAGCTCTCACAGTCTTATTGCAAAATATTTCTTCTTTCCTATGGCAGAAGTGTTAATATGGTGCATCATTTAAATAATATCTTATTTCTTGTTCTCCTCCAGAAAAAAAGGAATATTCAGGCTCTTTTCAGTATGGGCCAGAGATTGTTAGACAGGCACCAGAACTACGAATAGCTGTTTTGTGCATGGAGCAATCAAAATATCCTCTAACTGTCCTGGAAACACAAAGAGCAGCAAGAGGCTCCTCAGCTTGCTTTGAAATGTTATAAAATACAGAAACCAAATTGTTTTCAGACTTCATTTGCTCTCCCTACTTGTGCATGTCCCCTACTTGACGTTTAACTCTGCTGATGTCAAGGTGGTCTGTGTTTCAGGAGTTATTCTTAAATACTCCAACTTTCACACAGACACATTCTCATTAGTAACACAGTTGTCCCATTTCCTTCTCAGTTTTATGATCAGAGACAGTGCTGTGCCTTGTATTTGTGGTAAACTTGTGAGATGAGTTTTAAATACTTGCAGCAAGGCCTCTTTGAATAAAACCAGAAATCTTGGTGAAATCACAGCGCAATAATAAAAAGATACATGCACCAGGACAGCTGTAGTCAACATTAAACCCTCAGATATCAATTATTGATGAAAAGTTCTCCTTGTGCTTGCAGAGGATTGCTTGTAAGGATCTTATTATTTAGAATTCTTAGTGAGACTTCATCAAATATATACAGTTTCCTGCAGTTTGAATACCTTAGAAGTTCACCAGAAGCTTTCAGTTGTTTAATGTTGGGGTCTTCTTTGAGTCAGTGAATTCAGATAAGCCAAAATAGGCTGCTGCTAAAACCAAAGCTTGTGTAAATATGAGACTGTAATCTGCTCCTACTTGGATCAAAAGTCTCAGAAATTTGTATAGATGTACAGGTAAAAAAAAAAAAAAACCACACAAAATTGAGTAGAAGAATCTGGGTTTGATGCTGCATTAGTTCAGATAAATATCAGTAATCAGCCTTTTCTGCTGGAGAGGGGCACAACAACAGGGCTAAGTCATTTCTCAAGTTGTTTTACATATGGAGAATTCAAAAGGCATAGGACTCATGGAGCTGGTGATCTCTTTAAAAAGAGTCATTGAATAGTTTGCCAGGGGAAAAAAAAAAAGGTAGGGCAAGCATTTTGATCATACTCTGCATGCCAGGGATGTCTGCCATGGTGTAACACAGTCCTTTAACTACTCCTACCCAACAGCTTCCCACCTCCTTACTCTGGTGCTTCTTTGGCTTGCATAATATGGGTTAGTCACCAGGTTACTTAAACTTATGGCACAGTTCTCTGATGAGTAAGAGCAAGCAGCCAAGCTCCAGTAGCCAAGCATTCCCAGTGCTGCCAGTGAAAGATGTTAAAGAAAAACCTGCTCAAGCATTTTACATCTTATAAAAAATAAAATCCATTAAGACTGCAATAGGATTCCAAAAAGGTAGTGAGCTGCTGCTGATTGATATTAAATTGATTAAAGAGAGAAACATTCCATTCTTTAAAATAAAACAAACAAAACAGCGCTCATGGAAAATAAGTCTTTGCTAGTGCAATTTAAATCTGGGTTAAATCACTACTGATAGAGAAAATATGTGTATAAGAACAAGATCTTTATTCAGTATCAGCATATTATAATCTAAGCTAATTTATGACTGATGCATCTTTGTGACAAAATAATTATAGGCAATTTATGTTAAAGAGAAGGTATTTTGAATTTTTTTCTGTTTAATTTGTATACATAAGGGATGTAAAGTCACTTTAATGTTACTGCACAGGACAAGAATCCACAGTTATGAAGCATTTATATTACAAAATGATACACGGTTTCTTAACAGAACCTCAGGCAAAGATAATTAGAATAAAGGATGTTTGCAACAATTTCAAATAAGATTAATATAATCTCCTGATAAAGTTCTTCACCAGGGGCAGCAGCATTACTGATATGACTCATTGCTTTAGTATTAGCCATTCTTCACTGATGTCTAATCTGCCAATGTATGGATTTTATTATAGAATTAATTGTGGATAGAAGATTTTGCATAACATATTTCTGAAGTTCCTATTCATTTTGTGATTTTTTTTTTTCACCTTGATACGTGTATGACTTCAGAAGCGGCTCCTTTGTAATTTCTTGATCACTTATTGTCAAATTTAAATCGGTTTCTGAAGCTTCCTCAGGCAGAGAACTTCTGTGCTCAAGTGGCCTCATACAGACAGACATACAGTCAGATCATGCAGGTTAATGAGACAGGCAGACAGAAGTGAGAAAAAGACAAAAAAGAAGCAAAGGACACAGGTTAAACAAACCTTCACCAAGATTCATGCTCTTACACACAGCCTGCTTTTGGTACCCAAACTGCTCAGCCAGCTCTAACGCTCCCTGGATTTATTCTGAGCACACAGACCAGGCAGCATGAAGAATTTCAACTCCAAATTTGATCACAGAAGGCAACCCAAACACCTCCATTTAGAATAGGAGTTCAGAGCATTTTGAAGACTTCAAATAAACTCATTTCTCACTCCTAATTTTCAATGCTTGTTTGGATGTCTTTGCTACCTCCACCATTAGTTCCCATGTCTGTCAGACTTCTGTTTATTTTTTAAGCAATCTGAAACTTTAGGACACCACCTAAAAGGCTTAGTTGCACAATCAAGTCCAACCTAACCCAAATAATTACATTAGATGTCCCAATACTGTCTTTTATGCCCTACTTACAGAAAACAATCCAACAGTTTATTGTTATTCAACATAAACGTCTCTGTGCTTCAGACTGCAAGCTTGTTTTGTGAGTCTCATAAAGGCACTAGCCTAGAAATGGAGCCGGTCTAGTCACTATAAAATATATATATATATATATATATATATATATATATCTGAGCACTTCAGGGCCTGTCTGTCCTCATGAGAGATTAAAAGCCTAGGGAAACAAACAAACAAAACCTTACAGGCAAAGAAAACTCTTGTTTAGAGGGCCAATGCTGAGTAGTTGGTGCACACAGTAAGAGTTGCACCATGCAAGGCACGGTTTCAGTTCAGTAGGACATACATGCCCCTATCACATAAAACATAGAAACTATCCTCCGCTGTCAAAGCCTGCTTAGAGAAATTGGACCTTCACAGGACACCAACCGTGTGCAAAAATAAAAAATCCATGACCCAAAAAACTCAACAGAGCAAAAGTGAGCGGAAAACACAGCCCAGTTTCAAGCTTGAAGAAGCTGGGAAATGAATGGTGTCCCAGAAGGGTATGGAATTACTGCAGAGAAAGAATAGGCTCCTTTCTTTTAACTTTATGCTGTTGGTCCACAGTGGGGAGCCCTTCAGGTATTTCCCTGGGGTATCTCAACCAAGTTAGCAACAGGCTGAACAAGATGGTTTAGCAAAGAGAACCCTAAGAGTCACTGCTGAGTGCATTATTACGATAATACAGAGACCTATTAGCCTTTTTCTCAATGAGATCACTGCAGAGTGCATAATCCAGAAGGAACATTTTGCTTCTGACAAATAATGTTTTGAAGGTGATCTGGGATAGCCTTGCTTTGGACAATCATATTTTTCACACACCTGCCACAGAGAGCACAGCTTCACCCTACAACGGAGCATGGAGCAGAGATGCTGATGCCAGCTTTGAGTAGGCAGAGAAACACTGGGAAAAGTTGTGGGGAGAAGTAGGTCCTCCCTGGAAAAAGGTGGAAATCAGGCTCCAGAATGGGTCCAGAAGAAATGGGAAAGACAAGAGAACATGGAGCACGACGTTCAGAGAAGGGCATCTGGGTGACGCAGGTAGCAGATGTGCAGACCAAGCACTGAAGGAGATGGGAAGGGAGATTCTCCGAGCACTCTGTTTGCTGCCAGTCAGAAATGCAATGATTGATGGAGACTGAGCCTGAATGCAAGGAACAAGCTACAGTATTGCAGTAAACAAAGTTGAAGTTGTTTATATTGCTCTTTGCTCAAGACCTTTTTGCATTTTAGTTATGTTAAGAATTATTAATGGCATATATTCTAATGAATCTTGACATTTACAGTTGTTTTGATCTCCTTTGGAAGGATTACTGTGGATAAAAGATGTATTTTCTGTGTTAAAGCCTTGAATGTCTTGGGCTTTTTTCAAATAGTGTAATAATGCTGCTTATCAGGGTACTACTTGCACAGAAAATGGCTGTGATGGAGTTATATGCTTCTGGCTTTAGATGAAACTCAGGGACAACTAGTTCAGTTATCTTGAAGTCATGCTTTGTGGCACAAAATAGCCACAATATCAAAAACCATCACAGAAAATAAAGAGAAACTAAGCTAGAACCTGGACCCATCTGAATGATGCAAGATGAAGATCCATGAGAATTTCCTGTATCACTTAAATCTTTGTGCTGTGTAAGTACTTGGTCTAAGCTTTCTCTTGAAGAAATGTGTGATAAAGGATAAAAATATTTGACAACAACTTGTCCTGCATCCCAGGCTACTGGAAAAGCTTCCTGATTGTGTCACAGGTGCATATGATAAGGTGCCCACCCAATTAGGTTAATTAAAAGATGCTTCCTCCTGAACACTAAATCATAGAATCACAGAAACATTTTGTTCAGAAGAGAGCCTTAAGATCATAGAGTCCAACCATAACCTAAATCTAGCACTAAACCTGAGCTGAGAGGGGAACTAATAAAAAGTCATAGTGGCTATACTTAAGATACAACGCCAGAGAATTCTAAACCCCTAAAATTATCAGTAATCAAGTGTTTATTTAAGCAAGAACAGAGCTTTCAGTAGTTTAACTGAAACCATGAAATCCCATGGCTCTAGCAGTTTTGAGAAGAATCTGAAAACAAAACATTGAAAAGCAAGGTGCTCTGTGTTATTAAATTAATAATGTAGAAAAGGCTTCCCAAATAAGAAACACCAATCCTGAAAGAAAACGTAAAACTTTTCTGCAATCAAAAATAGTTCATCAATAAGAAATGAAATATGCTTTTGAATTAGTTCTGGTAGCTCATTTTTTCCTGTAGAAATGCTGTGAATACAGGTTACCCACCACAAGCAACATTTGTCATATCACGAATGATGCATTCAGTTTTCCAGCAGGGCTATATCTAACAATCTTAACAATCTGACTATGAGTCTTTCAAGTCCCTACCATCACCTTTGCAGCAAGAAAGTCCAAACAGATCAACGTGAAACTGTCCCTTGCCAATGGCCATATATTTACCATACATTCTCATACAGAAAATACCTTTAATTTGACTAAGCAGCCTTTTAACAGGAGACCCTCAGGGGAAGCAATTAAATTTAATGGGAGGCATAACTCCTAAATAAATCCATCTCTTAGCCAAGGCATCAATAAGCAAAAGCTCGCTTACCCTCTGCAGCACACAAGGTACTCGGAGACATTCCCACATCAACTTCAGCATTTCCATTCCTCTTTTCAAGTTTAATTTATGTCCTCATTTCCTAATGAGCTGCACTAAAGCAATAAGCCTTGATGAGGAGGGCATTATCATGAGACAACTTAGTATGCCAAACACATGATGCTCTACAGGTCAATTATAAGGTCAATTAACAAACTATATTCTCAGTCAGACATTTTTGGTAGTAAGAACAGTATAAATTAACAGGCTTTTGAACTGCCCTAGTAATTTTCCTTTTCTCTAAGTCTGAAACACATTTGAGAAGATTAAGGAAAAAAAAAAGTCATTTAGGGAGTGATTTCTTCACATCTTCATTAAACCAAGGCAGTAGCTTCTGAAATGGAGACAAATGTCAGTCTTTTACACTTATATTTGAGTCTGGAAGCAGCTTTCTGCTTTATATTTCTGTAGCTGAAGGAAAAAACTTAAAAATCATTCAGTACACAACTACATAACATGGAAACATGAATCAGGCCATTTTTTTCCTCTAATTTGTATTTTCACCTAGATTTAGCTTGGCTAATACAAGTAATAACGTGAAAATCTGTATCCATAAAGTTAGTTTACATGTATCACGTAATTTCGGTCCTTGACATGAAAATTTCCTATAATCCACAAAATTTGTATCTGGAAATTTAAAATAGGTTTTCTTTAAAGATGGTGACCACAGAGTGTAGCGCTTTAAGGAGGTGAACTGCAGGTGCTGTGTGTTTGGTTTGTGGTATAATACCAGTAGATCTGATGTCTTGGAAGAATCAAGAGACAACTAAATTCACATCAGGGTGTTCTTTCATCCCTGATGAAATATATTTAAGAAATCAACACAGATTACGGGTTCCCGTGTGAGTATCTGTGTGGGTGTAGACCTGGATTAAAACCTGATATTGTTTGGTTTTTCTTAACACCAACAGGGTTACAAGAGTTAAGTGGGTACTTCCATTATCTACTTTTCACTCAGAGGAGATGGCAGTCATGGTGGTTTAGGACTTTTTCAGTCTGAGAATTTATATAAAACCTTTAAAGAGTGTATTTTTAACTTCTATTTGTATTTTCTTCTTGAATATGCAGTAAAATGTATTTGCTCTGTTGGTGGATCACAGATTAAGGAATACCATGCCTGCTAGGGCTCAAGTCTCTGCTTGCCTTGTCCTGAACCTTCACAGCCATATGGTAGCCATAGGAGTCAAGGCTGCTGATGTCTACATTGATCAGGTTGGTCCAGCTCCAGACTCCTACAGATGACCTTTGCAGTAATGATTCTGGAACCTTTTCATACACTGACCTGTGGACACGTGGTATTTGGAGAAGCTGAGAGGGGGATCTTACCAATATTTATAAATATCTCAAGGGTGGATGTCAATAGAATGGGACCCAACTCCTTTCAGTGGTGACCAATGACAGGATGAGGGGCTGGATGATCTCCAGAGGTCACATCCAACCCCAACCGGCCTGGGATCCTGTGATTTGTGCAAAGCTGGATGGGGAACGTTGCATCAGTCTGGGCAAGCTTGATGTGCTCATCTGAATGCTGATGCCACCATGACCAGTCCTTTGGACAATGAGAAGGGGTGGAGAGAGCCATTGAATATTCATCAAAATCTTGTGTTTCCTCCTTAAGGTTTATTAAAGTTTAAATTATAAAGCCTCTCTACACCTATACCTCTCCTTAAAATATAATATCAAATAAGCTGCATTCAAATAAATTAGCCTTTAAAGTTATTTAACTTTCTCCTTCACTCATTTCCAAGGAAATAGGCTTTTTTTATATGAACCTGACACAGCTTTGAGATTACTACAGCTGCCCATTTTCCTATTTTATCTCAGGATTTGTTTTTTTCAGACTTCATTCCAGAGTGTTTTTTTGGAGATGCTAAAACAAACATACTCATTTGAAAGTTTTCAAGGTACAAAGTATGATGTTCACAAAAAGGCTGCCATAAAGATATGGAATGTAACCCCTTTTTCATTACTCTTTTAAAAGTAAAGAAATTAGAAAAATGTTTGCTTTGATTGTACACAACTTGAATAACAGCCCTAAAATTCTAATAGGTGAAACAGTTATCCAATTCTCCTTCAATCACGAGACTCAACACCGTTCTAGTCCTTTAGATGAGCTCTCCTGTTCATAACACTTGTATTTACTTTTGTGCTACAGCTTCTTCATGCTGAAGTAATGAAAGTTTACCTGCAAAAGGGAATGAATGAGTAGATACGGATCAAAGCAGGGAAGACAATTATAAAGAAATAAAAAGAAAAAGAAATGAGCAGGATCTTCTCTAGTATTGGTTTTGTGACTCTAGAAAATACACATGATTTTCAAACTTATATCACTCACTCCCCTTCCTATAGATATTTCTTTCATATTGTGTACAAGCAAAATAGCTGCTGAGGTGCAGGTTTTTTCCGCACTTAATCATTTGAGAAGTCATTGTTGTAGATAAAAGAAAAATAAACATGATTTCTATGAGCAATAGAAACACCTGAAGATGCACACACTGAGAGATGCTAAAACCTTTGTGTATGGAATGATGACTAATATTCAATGTGCAATATAGCTGATGTATAAGATACATGTAGCACATCCCATCGTCTCAGGCAGGGAATGTTTCCACCAGTTCACACAAATATAAATCTGTAGTTTAAATGGCTCCCAGTGAAAGGGATCTCCCATGGAGTGAGACATCCAGCTAATGCGAATTTTGAGATATCATTGCCAATGAGATATCATTGCCCCCAACATACACAATTGTGTAAGCACCCAAATCAGCTTAGAACAGTGAAAACTGAAGGAGCTTTTCTTCACAGCATGAATAAATGGTTCAATGAAATATCACAGAGCTTCTCCAAGCTCTTAGTTGTGCAGACTGCAGATTTAAAACCCTGTCTTAAGGGACTCTTAAGGGACAAATTAAACTAAGAGACACGTAGGCTTCACATAGCTCTATGACAAAGTCTAGTGATCTTAATTTATTCCACAATTATAGCCCACATAATGGATCTTCCTTGCAGTCTCAGTTGTAGATCAGGGCATAATTAATAATGAAAATTGTATATGACAATTAGCAGGGTCTCTGTTATCTCCTGCAGGTTCCAGACACCGGGCTGCATAATCCTGAGTAATGCTGGGCAGTAACACTGCTGGTGAGCTGACGAAAACAAGGAACCTATGGTTTAATTGAACCAGGTTTGACTTCCACATGGCCAAAAAAAACCCCACTCAACCCACAGATATATATATATAGGCACATATATACATATATGTGCCTATATATATATTTGAAAAGTCAGGCCTTGGGATCTTCAGAGGTCTTAAAAACTCAATACATTCCATGCAGAAGGTCTTGTGACATATTTGTGATAGTCCAGCTAAATAAAGGCACCATACCTGCTTCCCGGGTAGTACATTGCTACTTGGTAGATATTTGGCCAGCTAAATCTCTGTGTAGCCTGGGAATTTTTTGTGGGCATATATATTTTTATATATATATAAATATATATATTTTGTGTGCACACATGCAAAGTACATATAAATGCAGACACTGTTAAAGAAAAATCATCAAATCTATCAAGAAAAATTAAGATATTTTTTTTTTTTTAAACTTTGTTTGTTTGTTTTCCATTTATCCTCCCGTTAACAGCCATTTCTGTGGTTCAGTGAGGAGGCAGAGGCATTAACACAATTTAATATGATCTCCTGGAAATACAGGCCAAAGAATCTTTTTTTTTTCATAATTCTTGCATGAAATATTTCAGAAAAAAAGTAATAAATCAAATACATCCTTCTAGCAAAGTCATTACTTCTGAATATTATAGGAGGGTTTGGAAACATTGCTTATCTTTCTTTCCTCCTTGTATGCAATTTTTGGTGAGCTGGGACAAAGCAGGTAAATATAAACATTTCACAGTCTACAAAGATGCATCTGGACAGGAACAACCCCAGGTTCCAGTATAAGTTGGGGAGTGACCTGTTAGAGAGCAGCATAGGGGAAAGGGACCTGGGGGTCCTGGGGACAGCAGGGTGGGCATGAGCCAGCACTGGGCCCTTGTGGCCAGGAAGGGCAATGGTACCTGTGGTGGGTTAGAAGGGGGGTGGTCAGTAGGTCAGAGAGGTTCTCCTGCCCCTCTACTCTGCCCTGGGGAGACCACACCTGGAATATTGTGTCCAGTTGTGTCCCCTCAGTTCCAGCAGGACAAGGAACTGCTGGAGAGAGTCCAGCGCAGGGCAACCAAGATGCTGAAGGGAGTGGAGCATCTCCTGTGTGAGGAAAGGCTGAGTGAGCTGGGGCTCTGGAGCTGGACAAGAGGAAACAGAGGGGTAACCTCATTCATGTTTACAAATATAGAAAGGGTGAGTGTCAGGAGGATGGAGCCAGGCTCTTCTCGGTGACAACCAAGGATAGGACAAGGGGTAATGGGTACAAACTGGAACACAAAAGGTTCCACTTAAATTTGAGAAGAAACTTCTTCCCAGTGAGGGTGCCAGAGCCTGGACCAGGCTGCCCAGGAAGGTTGTGGAGTCTCCTACTCTGGAGGCATTCAAGACCTGTCTGGACACCTTCCTGTGTAACCTCATCTGGGTGTTCCTGCTCTGCCAGGGGGATTGGACTGGATGATCTTTAGAGGTCCCTTCCAATCCCTGACATTCTGTGAATTTTTCAAGTGCATTATTATGCAGTAATTACAAAACAACACTGGAACTTTACAGTTTCATCTAAGAGAGAGGCTAATGTTGGGTAGCAGCTACTCACCTATGACATCTCACCTGACATTATCAAAAAAAGGAAATATTATTGTTCAAGTAATTAAATATTTCTTTAAAAGTATAACTAGAGCATGAAAATGCATTTCTACCTCCCACAGCTTTTATCAAGCTGTCAAGTTCTCCATAGCTTGGTGTTAACTGAGTCATAAAGGGAAAAATATCTAAAGCAGGAGAAAGGTGTGAACCCTCGCGTGAGGATGCACTTGGTCATTCAGTGAGAAACCAGAACAATTATTGACTATTCCAGATCTCTGCAGATACAAGTCAGCAGCGAGCTCGGTATGTGCTGAACTTCCCAATAAATGTTTGAATTCACTGCAAAGATGACATGGGATAAACTGGTTTTGGACACAGCTTCAGCTGTGACCTTTCTCTTCTGGACAAACTACCGATAAGGTTCAAACAGAAACATGCCGCTTTCTCTCTTCCAGCTTCCTACCTTCACCATATATGTATTGATCCTCTGCATTGCAAAAATAACTGAACAACCAAGTCTGATCCGAAAGATTGTTTGAAGGCATATTTACAGACTGAAACGAGATGAATTGCCTAATTTCCAATATAAGCCTTTAATTTAGATTCATACTGTGAGGGGCGGGTATCATTTAAAAGAAAACAAAACAAAACAAAGCACTTATTTTTTGCTTAAAGATCCCACTGAAATATAAATTTTTATATGCAGAAATGTCTTTTTAAGCCTATAAATATACATCCTCTTTATTAAACTCAGTTTTCATAGAGACACAAGAAACTTGTTCTGGCCAGCTTTCACGTGGAAATGCAAAACAATGTGCTAGATATAAAAATACCCAGTATTATTGTCTTTTTTGGAATTACTTCCAACTACATTCCCATACCTTGGTCCACCTCTTTTTAAAATGTAAAAGAACTGAACTGTTGATTGATATTTCACACTCTAAGGACACAGTAGAGAGAAAATGCTGGATCAAAGCGAATCTGTGCTGAGCTTTATCCCCTGCTTCCTTATTATCAAAGCATTTGTTCAACTTTAAGCATATGAATGCTATCATTCATATGCAGCCACGCACTTAAACTCATGTATAAATTTAATGATGTAATTGAGATCACTGGGGATTAAGGATAAGAAAGTGCTATATATGAATAATGTACTAAGTTATTTTACTACACTCAGATTTCATGTCTTTGGCCCATCCAAAACTCATATTCCTCTGTATTATAGTAACATGTCTTGTTCAGGAGCTCCTCGACCTAAAATACATATTTAGCTATTTGAACTCTTCTTCTCACTTTCAAATTATTAATTCAACAAATAAACCAATAAGGAAAAAAAAAAAATATTAGGAAAAATATTTTGAAAGGTACTTAAAAGTTCTCAGGCTATTTTCTTTAACTTCTTAATTCAGAAATTGGCTGCTTTTCTTGATGAAGAAGTTTATTATAAACTGAAATACTCTGCTGTTTCTTTTTCCATATTTTATTTATATGTGTTATAAGACAAATCCCTTTCTCTAGCCTACTTCTCATGGCCACAGGTCAAAAGATGCAGCCATTTCTGGAAGGAGCATTTAACTCAGTCTTGTAACTTGGGCTTCAGGCTTCTCATCAAGAAATAACAAGAACAGTGACCACAGCATGAAAACCCACACTAGGATGGAAACTACCTCAAGGGTGCCCACCTGACCTCTACACTGACCTTCAAAACAGTCACTTGCTGTATGTTCATCTGCTGGAAGTAAAAAAAAAGTAGTCATCAAGAAACATACAATTGTCATTTCTAGAAACAGCAATGTGATTGTTTCTCTAGGTACAATTCAAGGAGAAATTTTTCAAGGTTGTATGTATACAGTAATATGCGTGTTATCCATATATTTGGTTTGTGAACCAAGATGATACTCACAAGAAACAGATGCAACTTTCTGATTGAAGGCTGTGGAGGTCCAGTAGTTCTTCATCACACTATGCTGGTGGCAGGAGTTCCCTGTTGACAGTGGAGGACTGGATGAGGTGAACTTTTCCAAAATTCACGTGCGTTCTTTTATTCCTACACTTCATATTAGACCAAAAATTTTGCTAGATCTTTCAGATCTGTAAGATTTCCAGATGGAAAGTCTGTGGGATGAAATATTGGTTGGAGTAGACAATGGAATTGTTATCATTATGACAATGAATATTCAACTTGCTGAACTTGTTCCTTATTTACTTATCTCATAGCCTCACTCTTACCTTATTTAGCCTCTCCATATATGAAAACAATTCCAGACTTACTAATCTTTCCCATATTTCCAAGTATTTATACTTTTATTTGTGCACAATTGTCTATTTTCTTTCTCCATGCACCATACTAGGGCATATTCATTTGTCTGCTATTTGCTATTTTTTCTTTAAACTTAGCATCCATCTTTTGCCCCTCTAATTTTGCTGGTAAATGTGCTGATTACTTTTAGGTATTTTATTGGTACACAAATAATGTCAGCCTATATCAGACATTAGGGCATTATAGTGAGAGCTCTTCAAGGACTTCCCCACAACTTCTAACGTATTTTGATCATATGTACTGTTTCCAGTTCTGACTAGGGAATCTTTTTACTAAACAGTACAAGTAAACAAAGCGAAAATGGTAATTTCCTAAAAGGCCTCTGAGAGTGAATTTCTTTATATAGATTTTGTAGGAGGGCAATAGAACAAAATTTGCTACATTGCTGTTCTAAGGAACAATCAGCATATCTGAGGGAAGGAAATATCTCCCGAGAACACAATACGGGATATACCTGTCTCTTATGGTATATGTTGTTGTTTATCACAGTGCTTCAAATCCCTTATGATGTGATGAATGTTCTCTTAAGTTGCATTTCTTCTCACAGTGCCTTTAATAGAGGCCTATACAGTGTGACACAAGAGATGATTTCTATCCTTCTAAGCTTATAAGCTTAATAAATTGAATTATCTGTATGATGTTTCTGAGGTGGTGTATTTACAGAAATAACTTCAACTCACACTTGACACATATGTCTCATATGTCCTGAGGCTTAAAGTTGTCTTAGATTTAAACTCTAGTTCTGACCCACCCACCATGTTTGTCTATCTTGATTATAATAAATAAGAAAATGAATGTAATGTTGTTTTACTTTCACAAAACCAACCAAACGAACCCCAATTAAGCAAACAAACAAACAAACAACCCCCCTCCAAAAAAAAAAAAGGAAGCTTGAGGCAAAATGAATCACTGTTTACATCAATTATGATTCAGAAGATATTTCTGCATTAAAAGAGATGAGTCATATTGAGGATTCCAAGATTAAATGAGTTTATTGAATTAGTGGTTACAATGGTATGTCAGATACCTGTAATCCAAGCTACACCTACATATTTGCCTCTAAATTCTCACACTGGCAGTTTCTGTGTCTCTAAACATTCCATCACCAGGTCTTCTATTACTAATATAATAATAATAATAATATAAAAGGCAATGTCAATCACCATATTGTGCTTCATACTCCACCATAAGGAATTCAATTGGCAAAAGTAAATCTCTGGTCATATTAATGGGTTTAGTTGAAATGTGAGCAATCATAACACTACTAGAATATAAAGAACAAAATATGGTTTAAAAGAAGTATTTTTTAAGATGAATTACTTTGTATCTGGTTTAAAAATTCACATACTATAATGAAGATGACTTAAAAGTTATATCATTTCATTATTGGGCCACACATTTAAGCATATTGGCTAGTACATTTTTGCACTGGAACAGAAGCAATACAAGCTTTATGGTCTACCATTACAATTCCATTTTTTTTTTTCACTTAATATACCTGCCAACCTAATGTTTCTTGCATGCACAAAAATTTCTGGGTTTAGACTTATTATTTAATCCACACATACCCCTGTGATGCAAATTCTTTGGCCAATTCAACGCTATAGATTAGTTTAAAAAGTAAGCTTGGAATAAGTCCATTTAACATTAGAAGAGAATGCCCTAAATTTTGGCATTGCAGAAAGTTAATCACTTCGATAGTCTCAGGTTGCATGCAAATCAACACTGCTTCCCCCCACCCCATGCCAGACGCATACAAGTCGGCAGGTATGCATACAAAAAAAGAATATAAAACCCTCCTGGTAAAGCTTAGTGGTTTAGAATGAATCCATCGCTTTAAATTCACTTAAGGCCTGTACAGGGGAAATATGTTTCTTCTGGGATCCTCTTCTCACTCTTGTCTGATATTCCTCTGGTTTTTCCCTCTTTACTAGAGGTTTCTTCTCAGGGGCCTTCATCTTCCAAGATACAACCGGTGAGTTCACTGCAGCGGTACCATAGACCTTCTGATATTTAGTAGAAGCCACATATGAAGCTTTCACTGTAAGGACCACAGCGTTCATCAGATTTTTAGCTGCCTGGATGAGAGAAGTGGCACTGTCCAGCTATGAATAGAAAAGAAAATGAAATACAGCAAGGTTAGTCCACAACTGAATCACTGGACCATTTCCTGAGTGAAGTCGGGATGCTCTGAGATCTCATTAAAAATGAAATTAATCCTATCCCTCAGGATTAATCAAGCAGCTTGAAGTAACAAGCACCAGCAACAATATGCACCAAACTGTAAAGGTAAGACTGTGGTAACTCAGATTAAATTTTTGTAATAATTCAAAGGAAAAGCTTGTGTTGTCTGTTTTGTTTGGTCTATTATTCTTTTTATATGGGTGAAGTAGTTGCCTCTTTTTTTCACAAAAACACAAGACTTCTCACTTAAACCTTTAAAAAAATACTTTTACATGTCAAAAACTGCAAAACAGATCAACAGGGTTTTTTTCCAAGTATTCAGGTTTGTTCTAATTATTCCTATTAAGCCCAGGATAACACCCCCAATGACGTCTACAGGAACAGTGTAAGGCCAGTGCTGAGCTTGTTAGAGAATCCCATCTGAAAAGATGAAAGGAGGTTTTGAAACCCCTAAAGAAATAAAAAGATGAAGCAGTTAACTGCAGGCTTTTGTAGCTACTGTAGTATTTGAGCTACATGTGTTCACAAGGCATCTTACTTTATGACTATGCGTTTCTCCCATGTACCAATCTGCCTGAGCTTCCTGGGTCCTCCAAATATGAGAGGCCTTAAGAACTGTCGAACTTCAAACCTTTGGGACTTCCAGATAACAAGCTTCCATCATACACTGAAATCAATCCTTTATCCCTGGCCAAATCTTTCAAAAGTTTTAAGCATATAATGGGACTTCCAAAGCAATGTCTCAATGTTCCAAAATGCAGATTAGGCACTTCCCAAATCCAACTGGACATCCTCAAATTAGTAAGTGCTAAAAATATGCTCTTAAGTACTGTAGCAACCCAGGCTATTGTTTAGGATGTTCAGTTATCTCTTTCCCAAATACTGAAAAAGTGGGATATACTCTTTGTGACAAACCGTTTCAGTTCTTCCATGGAAACTGCCTTATTTGTCTTTTACAGCTTGTAGGAATGATTTTCTATGTAATATTATTTTAACTCTTTTATTCTACCCCACGTACTCAGTAAGTTCTTAACTATTTTGAATTAGTATAAAAGGACTGTCTCTCTCCAAACCTTTCCTGCTCCATACTTTGGGAAAATACGATTCCTTAACATAAATTCTAAGCATGCTAACCAGGATAAATACTCATAAGGCAATAACAAAGACCATATTATACTTCACCTTGAGTATTTTGAATCATTTTGAATCATTCTGAAGTGTCAGTGACTGATGTGAACAATAAGAGACGTTACAGAAAGTCTGTGTCTGGAACCACATTAATCAATAGACTTACCTGTTATTTTTAATATCTTCTGCTGTGGTCTTAAACTCATTATGATTCATTAAATACACAAACAGCTACGTACAGTAAGGTGAAAAACAAGAAAGCATGTCAATGATTTTCACGTACTTGGTGCCATTCCCTGAAATGCATAGTTAATTGCCTGCCCCCAGTAAATATTTTTCCTCAGGACTGATTTGTGTTTTCTGTTAGTGAAAGAAACTAAGTTAAAAGATGGAAAATTACATTAAATGGCAGAAACATGACTGTTCAATAGGGAGTAATGAAATATAATTCAGTACAGTTTTATTCTATAACCACACTACTGCATGATTTATAAAGCAATCTGTATGTTTGTTGGGAAATAACAGATCATACTCTATTAAATTAGGATATTCTAATTTACTGCAGAGATCTACAATCAAGCATTATTCATTGTTAAATGTTTCTTTTGGAAACGCTGGTGGATTGATATTGAATATAAAGTGATGCCGTCAAATAGTATTTACTTCATAATCAATGTGGATAAACTGACTGGATCAAGCCTATATTGCACACTCATGAATGAATTCTATTTATTGAAGGTTTCTAATAGCCTCACATTTTCCAGCATTTCTTTATGAAAAGAGTTCTGGTAGCTGTTTTACATGGGGCATATATAAAGGAACAGAATGATTAAAGGAAGTATTTTGAAATGAGGAGGCACCTAAATTAGATGCTTAAAACCACACAAAAAGATGCAATCTACATCTTTAAACACATTAGTAATTTTATGGAGTAGATCAATAAGGGTGAGCAGAAGCACGTGCTTCTGCAAGATCAGATGCGGATTGCAATGTCTGCTACAAAACCACGTTACATATTCTGATGCCATTTTAATTATCTCTAGTTTCAATCTGCTGTTAAAGTAGATAACAGCCTCTTATTTTCACCATTATTAATCACATTTTCACATGCAGATACTTAGTCCTTGCCCTTAATATCCATTAATATTGTAAAATGCTTTAAGTTCTGGAATTAGAAAAGAGACATAAAACCCCCATAACAGTATTAGGCTATGAGTGTTCTCCAGAATCTGCCTGGTAGCCATCCCATGTATCCAATCTGGCTACCTAAGCACTTCCAGTGATTTTCTTATTGCCTCCAGCTCCTTGCTTTTATTATGGCTCAGTAAAGAAGAATTAAACTCAATGAACATCATTCCCATTAACATTTAGATCTTACTATGCCACCGCATTCTTTGTTTTTAAGCTGTGCTTTGTAATCAGGAAAACTATGGTGGCATAAAGCGAGAAGGAGGCAGCAGTGAATCAAGCCCTTAGTGCATTAAATCCTTAAAAAATTTGGGCATAGAAGCAGATGCATATTCCCAAACAGATAATATTAACAATAATTTAAAAAATGAGAAGGAAAATTAACATTTCAAATGAAAGAACCACTAGGAAATTATTGCACAGTGCAGAAGGAAAACTTCACTCTCTAGTAATGGTTCAGGGAATTGTGAATAGAACGACAGCTTTCTGTGCTAACAGAGCCTTTGACTTGCTACATAAAGTAACAGTGTTCTGGTACTTAGATCTCTTTACAAATATATTTGCCTCCATTTAGGATAAAAAACCCTCCTAAACATAAAAGATAAATTTAGGTTATTGGTCCATAAAAGTCCAAGAAGAGAGAATGTTAGAGAAAATTCAGAATTCATAAAGAACTTAAGAATTGCTACAATAGACACAGTTGTTTATCCAGGTTAAAACTGCCAGCTGCCCAGGGATGGCATAGATCATTCAGAAAAAATATATATATAAAATAAGATTCTGCTACAAGCTAACTTTGCAATTAGTGAATGCAACGGTAGAACACTTGAGCTGCAGAGCGTAATATCTGACAAGAAGATAATTTCAGGGTTTTTTTTCCCCCCAAAATATATAAGGCTTTGAGGAGTTTTTGATCTACTTATAAGCCATGCTGCATTTTTCCTACACTATATGTGGAATTTTCCAGAATCTTGTGACAATCAAGATTTTTTGCTTCTTTTACATAGACACATAATCTAAGTAAAATACCCAGCAATTACAATACCAAAATAGCTGAAGAAGCGGGAGAGAATGAATCTGCAAAATTTTGTCCGTAACAATAATGCAAACGAAAAGAGATGTTCTCCCTGCATTGTCACACCACTGTGATGGGAAGGACTATACCACAGTGTTTAGAAAGGAGAAAATTTAATTTCCAGAGATATCTTCATTTTTATAACAAGAAATAATACCACAAAAATGGAAATAGAGAAAAAAAACCCTGTAATTTCAGCAAGCAAGCATACAATATAGGTAGCTTTAAAGAGATTATTATTTAAGGATATTCTATATTACTAATTTTTATTTTAATAAACCTCAAAAAGTGGGGGAAGACATCAAAAGAATTGGCTATGATTCCTAGTCTGGAAATTTTTGAGCCATGCAAATAGAACGACCTGTGAAATTATAGGGCAGTTCAGCTAATGGCACTTCCAAATAATTCAATGTCTATGACAGAATCCATAAATACAGGGAGGAAAGAAATACTGTTAATGGTAACCAATTGGTTTTGTGGGTAAAAATATTTTCAAAGTAACCTGTATCGTACTTTGATGTGATTAAACTTTGGATTGCTTAAAACAATGCTGTTGATATAACTGGACCTTTGAAAGGTGTTTTGCTTGGTATCTCACAACAGTTCAATTAAAAACTCGTCTCCTACTCTGGAGACATTCAAACCCGCCTGGGCACCTTCCTGTGTAACCTCATCTGGATGTTCCTGCTCCATAGGGGGACTGCACTGGATGAGCTTTCCAGGTCCCTTCCAATCCCTGACATTCTGGGATTCTGTGATACAAAATTAACAAGGCACATACAGAATGTTTCCAAATTCTCTAATAGCTAAGTTTCCAAAAGCATATATACACACCAAAAAAAATATTGCTAAACAGTGACTTTTTGCAGTGGAATCCCGGAGAAACCATTTTCCAGCTTTAAAATATTCCTATTTCTCTTAAAAACCTGGAACCTGAACACCAAGGAAATGGAAAAAAAAAATAAAGAACCTCAAGTACAAAAAACATCTTATATGGGATTCAGTCAGATCCGTTTTGTCCATTAATGAAGTACGTGATTAAAAAATGAGTTGATCAAAGTCAGGAAGTACGTAGTAACAGAAGGCTAATAATATTGCAGGCTCAACAGATTAGACAAATATGTAACAACTTACTGGTTGAAAAGTGAAGCAGGTCATTTTAGCTATTAATTAGCCGAAAATTTTTAGCAGTGATATTAATTAATCAGAAGAACTCATGAAAGACAGTGATTCTATCCCTAGAAATTGTGAAATCAATATTGAATGTTTTTGCTTAATATGTACACTCTAGTTTCAACAGAACTATTGGACATTTTTAATGAACATTCATTCAGAAGCCTATGTGTTAGTTATGCAGAAAGACAGCTTAGATACTAACAATTACCTATATGGACCTTGTATGAATGCAAAAAAATAGTAATTATTGATAAATAGAGTTTAGTCTGGTTTATTTTGCGCAGATTGGGAGAAGAAATTGTCATTTCTTTAAAATGTTGAAAAAGAACCTGTAACCCTTTGAATACTCTTGGCTAAGACTTGATTTGTGTCCTTCAGAAGGTAATTTAGGCATTGGCAATCCCTTAGGGCTATCTGTGAAACCGGGGTACGTTCCCTGCTTGTCCTGCTTTTGGAAGCAAGTTCTTACTTTTGCGGACAGGTCACAAACGAAAAAATCACAAATCAAAACTCAATTAACAGCCGCTTGAGCAACTAAAGGTTCCATGAAGCAATTATGAGTCTGGAGGATAAATCAGTAGTATCATTTTCCCAGATTACATTCTTATGCAACAGAATACTTTTCTCTCAGCTGTACTTAATAGTAAAACCAGTCCTACATATTTATGTAAGATATATATGTAAGAAATCTTATTCATAATAATTCTGTCTTACATTTCTGTGGCACATTTCATGCATAAAACATGATACTATTAGTGACAGCCAATGCAAGAATGGGCGATTTGCTATGTAAATGCTCTCATCCCTATGGTACAAGACATCTGCTATTTGTCAGCACTTCTACGCAACGGCCAAAGTCATATTTAAGTCAGTCACTTGAAAACGTACATAACGTTTTTGCTACATATGGATCCATTGTGAGAAAACTACCCTATACATTGGAAATAATCAAACAAACTAAATGTCATTGTTGGGAGTGTAAGGTGGCTGTCGTGGTGTTAGAAAGAGATCTGGGGCTACATAGAGAAAATAGTATCATACTCCTCTTTTCCTAGATACTTATTTTCACATTCCATTCCAATTAACTTATTTCTTTATACCTGTTGAATACTTAATTCATTTTGGGGATGGTTGTGTTTTATAGGTGGGCAATCCACTGACTAACTATCCTTATCTGCATTTTTTCAATTAAAGGTAAGAAACACACTTAGTTTTATTTAACAAAGGCTGCCATCTCTTAGGGTATCTTCTGTCCGCTCTGGACGTTTAAAAACAGATGTTTAATTTACAAGGTCAACAGGATACCAACTGCTTTATGCCAGTTTGAAAAAGCATAAACATATAAAAATCCTCCCAATACTGGCATTCCCAATAAAAGATAAACAGACATAATAAGGAGAATTTGTAAAGATGTATTTATACAGTTGATTTACTTATTCCAGGCTATTTTAAAAGAAAAAAAGGCTAAAAGACAAGAAGATACCACAATCTGCTTTGAGGAGAATACTTAGTATGAAACTAAAAACAATATACAGGTATAAATATAATCATAAAATACAATTCAGCACCAGATATCACTAAAATTGAGGGTGATATACTTCATTCACTAAATGAAGAAGTAATCTAAGTTTATGACGAAATAAGAATACTAACTCTGTAAAGTATAGGAAAACCACCTAAAATATTATTATCTAATGTCCACCACAGTTGCATTACTAATTGTAGCTAAATAGTACAATCATGTTGACAACTTTAAAATCATTCTGTCCCATGGAATGTTTTGATCTGAATTCTCGGATGATTAAAAGGACTTTTATATGGCTCGTTTGAAGACAGACTCCTACCTAATCTTCCAGGTGAAGATAAAATGTCTGCAACAATGAAGTCTGAACTAAATTGGACAGGATAGGTTAACTCAAATTATAAAGAAGTTGTTTTGTTATTGCCAGGAGACTTAGTGAAGAAAATTAGAGTAAGAAGTCTATCAAAACTCAGTATTAGGCCCAATTAAAAAAGCCATTAATGCAAAACTTTATGTAAGTGGTCTGTGTATCACCACGATTGTATACACCAGTTTACACAGGGATTCATAGGCCAGAAGTTAACGACATTGAATCTGATGTCACAGACAGAAAAACACAGACAGGACTCTGTCAAAAGCATCTCAGCATGAATTTCCACTTTCATATCCAACTGCAGTTAATCTGAAAGAGGAAATATAGGATATCTAAATAGTCTGTGCTACTCATCTCCCTCCTGCTGAGTTCTGGTTTGTATGCAATTTGAAGATAGATATCTTTTTTTTAAAGCCCAAAGTAATCAAGCGCTCTTTCAAATGGAGTTTTGGAAGCAAACCTTTTGTTCTTTATCTAGAGAACAGGTATAATAAAAAGAAAAGCATGTCTTTCATACAGTCTTACCTGAAGGGAGTCCGAATCGTGTCTGGTTGGCTGGGAAGTGTACTCTCAGTGATAAAATGCAGGAGACTTTGGATAAAAATAATCAATAAAGCACAGAAACAACTGCATTCTTTACATGATAATGTGTTATCTCCTGCTATTCCTCCTGACTTTGTCACAATGAAAACAAAAATCAAAGCAGCATAATGCAGGATTTCAGACAGCAATGCTGAGAAATGTGACGTTTACCCGACTTCTCTTTTAATCTGAAAAATTTGTAAGATGAATAGGAATAGTGTCATATACAAGTTATCTCTATGGCTTCAACTGTGAGGATCTCTCACATCTTGAGGCAAATTTGCTCCTTCAGATAGCTTAATGTCTCTAAAGTTATGCTTGCCCAGGTCAGCACAAAGCCACTTTGAAGACAGCTGCTCTACAAGTGAAGCTGGCTTTCCTCAGAAAAGGGCTTGAAAACAATACATCACAGTCCAAATGGATGAAACAAAATCCACTTGTAGAATGGACTATAGTACCAGGACAATTGTTCCTCATTTCCTAACATTTGCCTGCTGCTGTTCATGTATATTTTATGTCTCATAGAAGCAGATAAAAGGGCTTGATCATTCAATATATCGATCATTTCTGAGGTGCTAAAAGGCTTTTACTTCGCTGGGGCTGAGGGTCCTTGCAGTGCTGCTCAACTCAATCAGTGAAAACTTTCTCTGTTTGATTCCCTGGGCATTTTCCAGGACCTTACAACAGTATGCAATTAAATAAAGAAAAATAATTGAATACCCACAGTAGTCTTCAAGACAGACCCCCATTTCAGCTTTCCAGAAAAGTCCTAGCACTGAAAGAGCTAGCCTAATAATATATGGCAAATAATCTGTAAAGAAAATTCTAACATTATATTCCAAACACACTATTTACAATTAACTGTTCTATTTGTTTGACCAACTCAATCAATGGTTAAATAACATTCAGTAAGTGTTCGTTACTAGAAGGCTTTTTCCCTGGTCAGCTACCGAATATACAATTTGTGAATGCATTTATTCATTACATTTCTAAATTTAGCTTGGACTAAATGTTATTAAAAACCAGCAAAACAGGTAAGAATTACTAGATACTGCAAACAAACGAAACCAGAACAAAACAGAAACAATTTTAAAGGCTGTTGCAGTTGACATGGAAAGAACAAGCACAGCTGACAGCAAAATAAGAATAAATTGGAATGAGTAAAATCTTGCTCCGAATTGTAAAGGCTCATTTTTATTACTCACATTTTGTCATGCAAATATTCATATAATCATGGAATACTTTAGGATGAAAACAACCTTTTGAGGT
Organism: Columba livia; assembly: GCF_036013475.1. Lineage (NCBI taxonomy): Eukaryota > Metazoa > Chordata > Aves > Columbiformes > Columbidae > Columba > Columba livia. The sequence continues at coordinate 4,698,880 of NC_088605.1, read as the reverse complement.
CACCTAATCCAATGCCCTGAACAAACTGAACTAGATGAGGTTGTTCAGGATTTTGCTTAAACTCAGAGTATGTCCAAGGATGGATAGTGTCCTACATCTCTGGACTACAGAACTCCACCCTGCACTTGAATTTCACTGCCCTTGAGATGAAACTTTTTTTCCTTGTATTTAATTGGTATTTCCCATGTTAAGACTCGTGTCTGTTGCCCCTTTTCCTGTCACTATGCATCTCTGACAAGACTAGATCTGGCTCTTCTAGAACCTAATATTAGGTAGTTGTGGGCAACAATATCCCTTAGACATCTCTTCCGTATATATGCAGATGTATCTAAAAGTAGAGTAAATGATATTGGCAATATCATTTTCATTGTTACAAGAGCAAGTGTCTCATCTAAAGGGAGAAAACTGAGCAACTCTAGAGGATAGGAAAAAAATATCATGAATTACTGACAAATATTTAGTAGCTCACACAAGCTGGTGAAGTCCACTTCTCTCTTCAGAAAATAATCATGCTGGGAAATCCTAATTTACTTGGTCTCTGTTCTCTTTTGTGACACAGTGTTTTAGACGGCATTTTCCCTGAACAACAAATGCAGAAGAACCTATGGCCTCAATGATTCACGTAACCCAAATGGTTTCTGTGCTTTTTACCTCAGGACATTCTTGCCCACACACAAATAAACTAATTAATCCACATCTCCAAATTTTCCCTCTAATCCAGAATTTATGTAAAGGAGATGAAGGTACAAACTCTGCTGTTATTTAGAAGAATATTCAAATGAAAAAGCATCTACACTGGCATTTTTCAGATGTCTGTAAATGAACAATTTCTCTAGGAATGAGACAAGCAAAGTAGTGCTGCTCATAAAAACCATTGAGATTATGTGTTTGGTGCAAGGTTTGCGGAGTCTCCATTTTTATAAAAGAAATCTTAGCCTACCTCATCCTACCTAATTCCAGGCACTGGACCAAGGCGTTCCAGGCTCCTTGTATGCTTGGTGGAGAAGACCAGGAACCATGGAGCACTTGGGATCTTCCATGGGTATGTTTTCTATGGAGAAGGGCCAAAATACCCCACCTTTTAAATTATAATTAGAGATCCTAAATTGCATTAGATCCTAAAGACAGTACAGTGAATCTGGTGAGTCTGCAAAACAATTGTCTTTGGATTTGACCCAGTAATCCAAGAATTCAAACAAACTTAATGAATATTTTTAGGACTGTATTCCTTAATACTTCTTTTTTGATCCCCAAAAGTGTCAAATGGGGGAAAACTACAAATTATAAAATATACAAAATCTCTCCAACCTACAGAAACTAATGAGGTTGGGGCCCCAAGAGAGATACTTTATATAGATAAATTCTCTTTTCAAAATAATCTAAATATTTCTGTCCAGAAAAAAATTAGGCAGTTTCCTTTTTTCCCATCGCTATGTTTCTCTGAATATATGGTCTAATACACCTGCCCATGCTTCTGTATCTTTTTTGTAAGATATTAGTAACCTAACCGGTTATCAGCATCTACTGAAATGAGAATATGTTTTCTAGAAATGGCTATTGATCTCCATTAATTATAAAGGGAGCCTGGAGTGAACGTCTCATATGCAGCTGTTTACAATTGGCTAGACGAATCACTTTCAACATAGCAATGGAGATAATAGGCAAAAACTATGCATAATTCAAGTAAAATGTTTCTGAATAATAAAATATTCAGTCTTCATTTCACCATAGACCTACTCTCATCTTTTGCACAACTTGAGTGGGGTAGTTTCACCCTGTTAGTGCAAGATTTCTTTAAAATTCTTTCTTAAACCACACTACTTAACTACAGTGAACTCTTTCTCCTGGTTTTTATTTTTATTTGGCCATCCATAGTGGAAACTGCAACATAGAATGGAAGACAGAGAAATGCTGGACTTGAAGGAGGATGTAGCATTTGAAATTCATCTTGATTCTACAGGTCTTTTCTGCCTTGAGCATAGCTCAGTACTCTCATTTCCAGAAGGGAAGTAATGACAAAATTTGCTTCTGTTTTCAGTTATACAAAGGTACACCATGATGTTTGCCCTTGAGACACCCAGATGGGACTGATAAAAATCCAAAGGATTATGACTCAACAGAATCACGTTGCATGTCAAGATGCGACTGTTGCAGAAAGTCGGAGCCATTCAGGCAGTTCTTGTGTCCTCCAACCACTATACTCAGTCCAAGTGCTACTGAGCATTTTTGTTGACTATTCATATGAGCTGAGGTCGAAATTGCAATTTAAATCAACATAAAGTGTCCTCTAGAACCCTGTGACTTCTTTTGCTTAAACAAGATTAAAGCAAAAGTAATTCATTTTGAGTCAATGGTGTTATACCAGCCTAAAACTGCAGCAAGAGAGGGCAGGTGATGAGCAGCTCTCTGCCAGCTGACACGGTTTGCGAACAGATGGTGCATTTCACAGCTCTCCCTCACTTCTCATATAGAAAAAGAAGGTAAGAACCAACCCACAAAGTTTTAATTCAACTTGTAAGAGAAATCAGCTTGGCAAATACAGAAAATCTGTGAATTTTACATCGCCATATTAATCATGCTGAAAAAAATGTTCGATTCCTGTATATGATCTGGCATCACTAAAGTGGTGCACAATCCTTGATAGTATGACTGAAGAACATATCTGTAACTTAAATACTGACCTCCTTAAATATATAGATATAATAATTATATTAGTTACTGGTTTTACTTTGAGTCAGTAATACAAAATATGCTTGCAAATGTAAACCAACACAGTTTTTAAGAATGCCTTTACATAAAGTAACTTTCAGTGTGCAAAATGTAAATGTAAAATTAGGCTATTTATTCTATAAGAGTTAGGTTACCCAGGCAAACTCACATCCTGGGGTTGCATGAATAAGAAATTGTTATTGGATTTGGCACAGGCAGATTCCAGGTTAATTCTTGCAACAGTTTATGTCATTCTGAATATCATTCCCTTCACAAACTGCCTCCTATACGTAAGTCAGCCAGCTGCTAATTTGCTCATTTTACATGAAAAATGGAGACAGAAATTTTCTCTGGATTTCAAGTAGTCCACTGACATGTCTGTTCCACAATACCCCCTCAGTGCTGGTCACTATCTCTACTTCACCTTAATTAACGAATGATACAATTCTGATTTCCTGTTCCCAATCTTTATATCAGTTTTAAAAATAGGTCCCCTCTTTATGCCACTAAAATGCTTTCATATCATTGAAGTGAGATTAGGGGCACGGTACAGTTGGTCTTTATGTTTTACCTATTCTGTGCAAAAATTAGTGTCCTGCATTATGCAAGAATAATTATGCGCAAAGACAATTTTGTAAACTCATCAGCAAAGGATGTGCTTAGGATCTAAATTAAATTTTACCTCAAAGCATTTGCCTCTGAAAAGAACAAACCTCAAATCACCTTTAACAGCAGTAGTTCCTATAAAGTTTTCCCAATGAAACATTAAAGGTTGGCTAACCTGCTTTTCCTTTCCTACTGAAAAGATTAAAGTTTCCTAGGGAAGCTAAATTTGCTAGACAAGCTCTTGGCTTTGCAAAGGAAGATTCAAAGACCCCAATGTTTGGCTTACCAAAGGAATAAACAGTAGTAATAAAACTCCTTGCACACATTATTCAAAGCTAGAAAAGCTCCCACCTGCCAGAGAACACATTTTTTATTCTTTGTCCTTATTTTTCTCTGTGACAGGAAGGAAAACGGTCATTAGTGAAAGTTTTGGTAGCTTTGTAAACAAGGCTTTCATCCTCCCAGAATTTCACTCAGCTCTCCTATGCAATGATACAAAGAGCATCACTGATTCATCAGGGAGGAATATCTATCCATCACAACTGATCAATCCCCAATACATGCCAGTGAGCAGAAGATGGAACAGTCTGCGTTCTCTACCCAATTCCTCAAAGCCACCCAGTCACCTGAGAATAGAAGTACTTCATCAATCAGACCATGGACTACCTCTGCTGAAAACGCAGAGATTGCACTCCCTTTGCCTTTGATTTATAGAGTATGCATTACTGCCTTTTAGTGCCTTTCGTTGAGATATGACAAGACCCCACACAGAGCTGGTAAAGTGCTTTTAAATTAACCGGAACAGCAAGATTAGTGTTATCCCTAGGGGCCAAAATCTTCATATGATCCTTCTTCTGCCCTTTAGCATGAAAGCCCTGACATCTTGACAACTTTAATAGATACCAAAGAGGCAGAGCAAGAAAGGAAGGTCTTCATAGTCCATCTTGTCTTTTTAAAAAGGCTGAGGGATATTAAAACAGTGAAGCAATAGCACTTGGGGCCAAGGGAAACAGGTAACAAGACAGTGCTTTAAAGGAAAATAGCAACCTTTAGGTATTGAGACAAAAAAACACCACCCAGAAATTTAGTTTTCATTATCCCTGTCCACCTCAAGTTCTTGTCACAGAAAAAAAAAAATCAAATGCTTTGATTTATAATTTCAAAGGTTAAATCTCAGTTACATCTCCTGGAATTTGATTTCCTGCTTAATTTTATATCTTCCACAATTTACTTTTGAATTTTGTTTCATCTTTAAAATAGATCTTATAATTGGCCTATTGTCAATGCACAACTTCATAAACACTCTGGATAAAGCAAATAAAAACAGTAGCAGAGAATATACAAAATAAAACCCCTGTCCTGTATAAATGGGCATTGTCCACAGTTAACAATGATAAATATATAAATAACACCATCTATCTTTAATCACAGAGTACTTCAGGAAAATGATGGCCCAGCACTACTGTAATTAAATTAATGAAAGTTTATCAGTTGTGTTCAAGCGGACCAGAGTCTGCCCTTTTCACAGTGCGAGATAAGTGCTGAAGGATCAGTTTAAGAACCAGTAAATAGACCACCTCTGCAACAAGATGTGATCATTGCTTCACAGGTGACATTAACTCTAAGACTTCAGAACAGTAAGGAAATCATTTTTCACAGGTGACTAAGACAACACATGCAACTTATTCTGTGAGCCCTATGGTTAACAATTAAAAAGCTAACAAACGTCTCCCAAAACCCATATGCTTATGTTTTCTCCCTCCACCCCCAGATCTATAGAGACAGTTAAAGATAGAGATGAGACAGGAGGTTACTCACCGTCGAGGAGTCACCGGTTCCGGCCTCAAGCGTAGCTCCCTCAGCACAGGTGGGTGGGTGGGTAGAAAGTTGACTAGCCCTGCCCCCATCTATGACATCACACTCTACCTCATAAAAGGTAGTGAAAGTGCTCTGAACTCCAGTCTGATTTCCGAGAGATACAGAAAAGAGATAGTGAGAGAGAGAGCAAGAGAAATATTGTGCCGTAGCGTAGAGATGAGGAGAGGGGACAACGTGTGCTGAAGGAGCTATGCTTGGTCAAGGAAACAGGGACTCTTCCACGATGAGTAACCCCGCTGTCTGGTGGTTCCTCTTACTTGCTCCCATAGCACAGGTTAAGCATGCAAGACCTACAGGGTAGGCTGATTGGGAAAGGGGAGAAATTTTGGCACCTTTTTTGATGAAAACCAGAAAGGATAGAAAGCTATATCTTTATTAATAGCTAATTAGCATCAGATTGGGTATTAATTACGTTAATAGACTTCAAATAACATAATTTTATATATGGTTTTGAACAGCCGAGCTGCACAAAACCATAAACACTGATGGAAGCAGCTGAAATTCTAGTGAATACAACTGGAATTACACTTGCATCCACCAATTCTGAATAAAAAATATGCATTCCAGCCCTCTGGGCTGACCCTTGAGTAAAGCCAAAGGGTAGACCACCAAAACCACTATATGAAGGAGGTCAAGAAAGAATTGTGGTTTTGTTGCATTGAAAATGAGAACTGACAAACTGTGCTGAAAGAACAAGTGAGGGAAGTATACAAATTTTGGGCATACATTTATTTACAGAGCACACTTTAAAGTTCCAGAAAATATCAACAAAATTGTAAAGAATTGTGCTGCTTTTAGAGACTGTACATTTTTAGACAGGGATGACCTTACAGGCTGAAGCACATTTGTTTTTCAAACAGCTTCCTAAGAACTGAAACTGGAGGGATTAAAATGGGATATTCATTCTAATTTATTGTAAATGGAATTTTTATCATCCAAATTCTGGAAAAGAAAGTCTGAGAGTAAACATAATTGCTTATGTTATCCACTGGGATTGTCTTAATTACCTAGTTGTATACTAAAATTGAAAAAAATAGTATATGCTGACAAACCTAACTCCATTAAATAAAACTGCACAGAGAACAGGGGACTCTTCAGTGCCAGTAAAGAGTGCTAGCATAAGATCCTGCCTTTTGGAAGAGGAAAATTGAGTGCTCCTTAAATCTCTTTTAAGAGTGTTAACAGCACAGAGTTAATATCAACATTTTCCCTTAGGCTTTTTGTTGCTACAAGGATCATGTAAACTGTAATCTAGTCATTATTATTTTTTCAGTCCTCATAATGATTAATGTGTATTCCCTGCTCTGTTTGTTTGGTCTTTGATTTTCTTTTCTTTCCTTCTATTTAAAAAGGAAAGAGTGTGACTAATGTCTAGTACCAGTCACTTCACCTAACAAGAGAAGGCACGTCTTTTTCTTCTTAACCTTCAAAACTTTTAATATAATCTAATCCTGCAGTATCTGCAGATGCTACTTTAAACCAGTGTATTTGTAGATTTAAAAACTCAACATGTCAGTTAGTCCAGTTGACTAAATGAAGAGCTATTGTGACTGTTAGAGATGATATGTAACTTCAGGAACACAATGCAAAACTAGGTTGCATCTGAGTAACATAAAGCGATGATAGTGCTGTGAATTTCAGTTCATAATTGAATTAAATACATGTCTATCTGATTTCTCATTACATCATCTTGATTTCAAGATACTTGCATATATGAAGACAGAGAGGAGGAAAAACACCTCTGGTATTATCATGTGTGTCTAGTAGTTTAAAGACAAAAGAGAAATTGAACTTTTAAAGGCTTTTATGGTAAAAAGTACCAAGTAGAAGTCAGTTAAATCATAACTTAGGTAAACTATGACTTGACTATTGCACCACGATTGTTTTTGCCAAATAAAGTAGGAATATATTTTGATCCCCTGTGACCATCAGACTTCATGAAGCCTAAGCAAGCTTGCTCATTCTGATGAATGTGTTCAGATTATATATCCTTAAATATGAGAAATATTACATTAGTAGTACCAGTTCTAAGATCTCCTAAAGAGTAATAAACTGTCTTTTATTGGAATAGAAACAGCAGCACAATTGAATTCCAGAAGACTGAGGATAGCCACAAATATTCTCCAGTAACACCACAAGATGAGAAATATGGTAGCTTCCATCATGGCAATGTGATATGAGCAGTTTGATAGATAAGGTAGCAGATAATACCCCAGATAGTACTTTGGACTAGCACTGCTCAAATCTGAAATCTTGTTTTGAACTGTTTAGGAGGGTATTCGTAGTTGATAAAAAAATAAGGGAAGAGCAAAAAAGATATGATCTTTGTGAGCATACACTAGCACACGTTACTCACCTAAATAGTGAACAAGAGCAGAGAGAGAATATACCTAAGTGAAAACGTGTTAAAAATGTATATACATTCAAGAAAGGAGGGGAATCTTCCAAGTATTCCAAGGAATACATTTAAGATTAAATGAATGCATGGAAATGCAAAGACAGTAAATGAAGACTTCAAGTATTTTCTTAAGTGTTGTAAGCTCAGCATAAAGCATAGGAAACTATGTAAATGCAGATAGAGTAATTGATTTAATAATTTGTATCCCACCACTAGAAACCAAGAAGAAGAAAAAGTCCATGTTCAGTTTGACATCAAAGATGTATCTGAGAAAAGTACTTTCTGTCTTGCTTAAAAAGATGGACAGATGATGGGAATGGGCAATCACCACTAAAGTACCAGTGGCTGCTTATAAAGTTTGAGTATAGCAAAACTGTGAAAAGCTGAGGAGTGCCAACTGCACAGAAACATCGTACTGCTATACCTACCGAAGGCAAGAATGGATATATGTGAGCAAAGATGTAACTTCCCTAATTTTTTTGACAATGGGAACGCTGAATCTAGCTGCAGATATAAAGAAGGATGAAAATGTTTCTGCCATCTTTTGAATCAGATAGTGATGCTATAATCCAGTTTTATACAACTTTAATTTGGTCTTTGATGAGATTTAGGACAAATCACTTGTATGTTTCGGCTAATTTTCTAATGATACTATTACCTACCTGGTAACACAACTCACAAGGTATATTGATGATGTCTTAGTAAAAATTAGAAAGAATTGATGTTTAAAGAAAGCATTGGAGAGTATCTAACAGTAAGAGGTTAGGTTTATTTTTTTCTGATACTGGACAGCTTTTTACTTTGACTCCATATGTCTTGATGACTTCATATCAATGCCTTGAATAAAATATACAAAAGAAACATTTTTTTAATTCTGTTGCTTAGAAATATTTTCTGTTTCTCCTATAAGGTAAATATAATAATAATAATAATAATAATAATAATAATAATAATAATAATAATAATAATAATAATAATAATAATAATAATAATAAATATGTTCCAAGTGTGAAAAAAATATTTCAGAGTTAAAGATATAATGTCACTTCCAACGTTCCTTGCTCAGTCTGATCTCTTCCTGAAGGCTACGACCTCCTACATGCAATGGAAATACATTCCTATTGTGAGTTACATTAAGCACTTTGTTGTAAGCTGGTTTGTTCAGTATTTGCAATTGCTTCTGCTCAGGCTGGGAAAACCTGTTGATGTTTTGCCTTGAGGGTATATCTTCTTGTCTGTGTTTCCATGTGTATGCTACTCATCTGCAACTCAGGTTGTCAAGAATTGTAATTAAAGTGAAAGAAACTGCTGGGTCTGAAGTTGTTATTCTTTTAGTATCTGCAGAAGCACCATCTGATAGTACTTTAGTACTATCATCTGATAGAACTTTAGAAGTCACATTAAGTCTCATCACTATCCAGATCAGGAAGGTAAATAATTGCAAGAACTGAAAGATGTACTTTTATATAAGGAACACAGTCCAATAACTCCTATTTTGTGTTAAATCTGTCATTATGTAAATTCAGTTCTCCATATTTCCATGTGCAAGAAACCTCATTTTGCTTTAAAACCACAGGATATACCTATCTGCAAATCTAAGAAGGCCAACTGAAAGACCCCATTGGAAATAAATTCTTATTTAATACAAAATGGTGAAGCTTTGTCCCAAATCACCTCCTTTACAGGCAGTAAGACAGGAAAAGAAGCAAACATGAGATAGCACTGAAGTCCTCTCTTTCCTCATAGTAATTTTTACAGGAATATTCCTTTAGGAACATACCTTAGGGTACATTAGAATGGTCTCTAAGCCTTGCTAATTATTGCAGGGCTGGTGTAGTTTGTGTATCAGAAAGCCGTAATATAGGAAAACAAGCTGGACTGAAGCCATAACTGCTGTAGCAGGCGAGCTTTGGATTTCAGAGTGGTCACTATTATTAAAACAAATGCAGTATGTAATGAAGCATATATATTAGTGTTTCCTTCAATTCTCTAATCTTTTTCTATCTTGATATTTGTTTCAAGCTTTAATCTTGAACCTGTAACACTTTGCTTTGTTCTCATGGAACTAAATGGTTTAACATTATTTGATATCAGAAATGTTTTTCTTTGCAGAAGACTCTTCTAATGAGAAATTGCAATAAATGTAAGCTTCAGAAATACATGAATATTTGTTACCTGATAAAGCACAAGAACATGTAGCCAAAATGGGTGTTAATAAGGATAAAAGTCTGACCTGTCTAAATTTTAACCTTCTAAATGCAGATAAATAGGTGGTGCGTGTGCTTCTTGTCTCCATGAATATATTCTAATGAGACAACTGCAGTGTGATTTTCCTTTGCAAATGAAATTCTAGATAACATCTTTTCACTTATGCAGGATATATTGTTTCATATTTATGTGTGTGTTTATGTGGGCATTTATATATATAACAAGATCTTTTCTTAGTCCTTAAAATAGGCAGAGCATTGTAGCTTCAAAAGAACTGAGATTGTTTCATAATAAATATTGTTGAATTTTTCAGTTATTTCGTAAGCTTCATTTAACTATTTTTCCTTACATAATGTAAACTCAGCCCACCACCAATCCACCTTCATTCATCTGCTTCAAAGAAATAATCATAACACTAATAAAAATAAATCAAACTCTCCAAAGTCTTCTTTGCTTTTCTTTAGGTGGATCATACTTATGATCCCCAGGTTCCCAAGGCTCAGGGTATATACTGGTTAATACTATTATTGTCCAATCCAGCAACAGTTATAACGGCAAACCATGTGAACTCACCGACGCAGAAATAAGATCCTATGGGAACTTTCACTGAGCTGAATCAAAACGCTGTGCAAATATCACTTGAAAAAGACCTCTTGAGGTCTCTTGTACATCTTTTGACTTGAAATGAGTTGATTATCGACATTAGATCTACTCAGCTGCTGCAGTGTCCCCCTGGGATTTGAACCCCTTCAAGGATGCCAATTGCTTAAAGTCTCTGGGCTCCTGGTCCGCACTGCTTTTACTGGGAAGCAATAGGTATACACTTCATCTAATGAATTAAATTTTTATTATTGTTACATATTTGGAACAGGTGTTGTAAATGGCTTTAAAGACACTATAGATACATCTATTTATGTAATTTTTTTTCTTTATTTGTGTTTGAGCTGTTTCATAGGATAACTGGGAATTCTTCACCATTTTAACTTTCAGAAAGCCGTAAGACAGTGTTTCCATAAAATACATCATATATAATGAATATATGACCATTAGGATTTTTATCAGCACTCATTTTGATTAAGCTGCATAACTCACTGATGTCTTCATCCTTTAGGAGTAGTAAATTGACTCAGTGTCAGGATGATAAAATTTTTATGTTACCACATCATCAGGTAGTCCCTTTCTTGGACAGTATATTGAGGGACACGGCCTGTGCCAGCAGGACTTGGAGACTCCTGTATTAGTCACAAATAGAATAGCTCAGACAACTTCTTCTAGGTAAAGGCTTATCAAAACCTGTATATTTGTAAGTATCATGTGCTTCATATAGCCATATATTTTGGAACAGAATAGACTTACTATGGCTTTATTTTACCCTCAGATCTATCAATATATCTGCTTACATTCAAACACATATGCAGAAGATACTTAAATATATCTCCATACCAAAAGTCACAGCTGAAAAATCTCCCTGTATTTTTCATTTCTTCCAAAGCAAATGGCATGAGCTAGTTGAATAGAAAGTATTAACAAATCCATGCCTCTCACTTTCCCCATCTAGCCTGAGCCATTCCATCCTGGAAGCTGTAGTTTTACAGTGGTAACTTCAGGGCTGCAATAAAGACCCCAAGTTTTTCTTTTCTCTCCTTGCTTGTTCTACTAGGAGAGTAGAGATTACTGTGGAGTCCAACCAACTTTCTGGTCCTGACTTTATCTCAGTCCTTTCCCACAACTGAAATGCTTTGATTTCATATTCTTATCTTACTTTTGGTTTGGCTTTTTCTTCCTGTGACCTTTTCATATCTCACATTTCAAGTTCTTTGGCTTACTTTATTCTTTCCAAAGTCCTCCCCTTTATCTGCTGTTTTCGTTCCAAGTCTCAGAACGGAACTCCTTCCCATCAATGCCACCCTAAACAAATATAATTCCATGAGTCCTGTCTCACATTATTTCCACAGTATTGGTACATATGGTACGCTGTACATATTTGCAAAGCCCCGTTTTTGCCATTATAACTTCTTACTCCAATCTTGTGGTGAAACAGTGGGTAAACATGAAAAGCAACTTAAAGAAGAGAGGGAGAGGGAGAGGAGGAAAGGAAAGGACCGAAATTAGAAAAAAAAAAACAATCACAAAAATGAAATTATATACTTAAGCAATCTAGCAATTATTTAATGGTCCCTAGGTCCATCTTCCACTTCCCTTTACCAATTTGAGTATATTCATGTGTGTTATATCCTTTTGTCATGTATTACCACAACCCAAACCCTAGTCTTGCAATCATGTCACAGGTTGGACACTGGACTACATCTCTTCTTTGTGATGTATAACTCTTTGACCACTGTTTGAACACGAACACAGCAATTATTTAGGAATAACTGCTTACACTCAGCTCCAAGTAAAACGAAACATTAGCAGACAAAATAAAAAATTTCTATTAGTGGTATCTATTAATCACTAAGATCAGCCTGGTCTTAGCTCAGGTGTTTCCTACTGAGAGCAGTGACAGCTTGCCAGTCCAAGCAGCCCATCCCAGAAATACCTACAAAGCCTGGTTTATCAGACTGTTTCTGTGAGTATACTTCATGAAGCACTCTTCCATTTCTGTCAGAAATTAAAATTAAAACTTATTTTGTTGCTAGCTAAGTAATAGGAGTAACCGTTTTGCACTCCTGACAATCTTGAAGAAAAGGAATTTGATTTGTCAGTTTGCCAACTCTCCCTTCATCAAATTTTCTTTTACATAATGCTAAATTCTTGCCTGATTCGGGAGGAATTAAATTGCCTTATTTACCAAACTCTAAACCAACATTTTCTCCATCCTCTTAACCATTTTAAATGCAAAGATTCCCTCTGATTGCCCTGCTTGAAAACAAACAAAGGAAAAACCCCAGAAAGACTTTCTGATGTGGGGAAATGAAATACCACATCAGTGGCTCTTAAGTAACTGCTTATGCACAAGCTGTTAATCCAAATTCACTGCAAGGTGGCCTCACTTGCTTTTAACAGCGGGTGAACTTCAAATTACCCGACTTTTCTTTGAGTCTATAGAATTTATAAGGAGCAACTTGAAACTTCACTACACATATGCAAAATAACTTGTTTTTACAGCACAAGGTAGTTTAGGGTGATCCGGCCTCAAATGAAGGAAATGTAAGAGCTTTAAAACATTTTAGTTTAACAGAGGTAAAGTGAGAGGGAAACTTTGCCGGCTCACTTAAGTAATTGCTGGATAGACAATGTTATTCTGTGATAAATAATAAGAGATTCATTCTTTTTTGATGAGAACTATCTATTTCTGATTACCTTATTCTTATCACTGATCAAGAATAAATGTACAGTTATTTTGCAGTGTATCTTACATCTGTTAATATTTTTATGTATCCAACCTCCCAGTCCAGCTGTTAAAGGAATTTTCATCATGTCCTACCCAAATGTAATGAAATGTCTCCAAACCTTTGACCTTCCTTTTTTTCCTTGAAGTCCTCACTTAACTTTACCAAGAAAGAACTCCTAGATAAAGTCTTAACTAGTCTGGCATCTTCAAAATGTTATAAGAATCCTTCTCTTATTATTGTAGCTGAGCCTATTATGCTAAGATAAATGGGCTCTTGAAAGTAATTGGAAATTGGAGGCAGCTAAAGTGTATGTTTGGAATTTGCTTTGGCTATTGATTCAGTATATTTGGACAGCGTTCAAAGGTACGTGGCTGTTACTCTGTATGACACTGCAGATCTATCTGGCTCAGAAGTTTCAGACTTTTTGGGCAAATTTTCTGATAATACAGCTGATTATTTCTGTAGAGTTCTAAATCAAACCTGAACACAATAGGGGGCTGCCTTGGATAAGGGATTTGCTTAGGTGCTGTTCAATATAATCCTGCAGGAAAGACTGTAACAAAGCTACAAACATAAACAAGAATTTTTTAAAATGTAAGCTCATAGCCTAAACGGAGACTAGGTAAATGAGCTGATCGGCTTCGGAACAGCAGTAAACAGAACAAGTGGATATTTATCCTAGGGTAAGAAATGAATACATAGATCTGTTTTATTGCAATGGTCTAGCTAACAAGAGTCAGATGGGAGTACTAAAAAATAAAGCAGCCCTAGAGTTAGAAGAAGTCTGAATTTTTATCCAAATAAGAAACACCATGGTTAAAACTAACTCTGTTCAACAAAATATCATGTAAGGCTATCTATCAGCATGACCTAAGTATATGTAAATGTATTTACTTCACTGACAGCAGCATATGCTCAGCACCTCAAAGGATTCATTCCAATACCATGGTGCAACTCATTATGAAGGAAATACGCATTGCATTAAGTAAACTAAGGCAAGAAACAAAGAAAATTATTTTGAAGTTCTTTTAGTCTGTGATTTTATTAAGGGAGGTTATTTACTCTTAGAGGGGAATTAGAAATTGAATATTCAAATTTAAAATAACAGAAACATATATCTGTTCATGGACCAAGGTCAAAGAGACTTTTATGAGAAACAAGAATATGATACAGATTATGAAGTTTTCTTAAATATTTTGCATTTTTTGAATATTAATTCCTTTTTAGTTTATCTAACTTCCACTTCACCCCTTTTCTCTACTTTCTTCCCATAATCTTCTTCAGGTTTACTTGATTTCTCAGTGGAGAACAGGTATCACATGTTCTTTTCCTTATTTTTAATTTCAAAATTCAATTGGAATCAGGAATTAAGAGTCTCACCTTATAATATAAAGGGCCAAGTCAACAGATAGTCTAAATTGGCCTTGCTCCATTGATATTAATGAGGTCAGGCTGATGTGTGCTAACTCTCAATTGCCAGATCTTACTTATCTGGTGAACATAATTTTGCTATCTGCATGCAGAGAATTTGATGGGAAAGATCAAAGGAGAGAAAGAGCTGGGGAAAAAGGAATAGAAGAAAGAAAGGGGAAAAAAACAGTGGGTTCTTTGCTGAAATAATTTACACTTCAGGAGTTTGACATTTTCTTACTTTTTGATCTGTTTTTCTATTTGCAGCAAAGTCAGTGATGCCAAAAAGAACCACTTCGTATGCTATGCTAGTATCATATCAATCTATAGAGGAAAAAGCAAACAAGATCAGCTTTATCCTTATTTTAAGAGATAAACCATACTGAACTACTGAATCTTGTGGGAAAAAAATAGAAGTTTCAGCAGAAGATATATAGCACATTATATGTTATGTACACAGTATTTTTGAAGTTGTTGCAACACATTTTTCTCTAACAGCTATAAGAACTGTGGGGTGGCTTTCATCTGTCTGTTAGGTTTTAATTGGGTTTATGTCTCTTTTCTTTTTACACAAATATACATATGCCCACACATAGATTCATATATACATATGCATACATTCATTTATAAATATTGATTAATATTCTTAATGATGCAAAAAAATTCAAGCAGCAAGTCTACTCCCCATAATAATTCTGAATAATAACTCCTCTTTTAGATTGGTCTGAATTATATTGTGGTTCTTTTAAAACACAGTAGTAAATTACAATATTGTAATAATTATCCTGGTGCTTCATATTTACATCAAACCATTTAAATATAGCACATTCACATAAACTTCTATAGTCATAGGTTGGGAGTCTTGAATTCTGGATTTCTCTTATGCTTCTAACATTGTACTGTATGCAAGTTGCCAAATAATGGTATTTCATTTTAACGTAAATAAAATACTGCTTATTTGTAAATAGCTATCCAAGAGAAAATGAAGAAGATGGAAGCAGAAGCAGCAAGTAGACAAGCAGATGTAGATGTGCACTTGGATACCAGATCTCTGGATAGCAAAAGAGCATACAGTACCCAGCACCTTGAAGATAAAACACTATCAGGAAAGTGTTGTACTAACTGTGTTAGACCAGACAACAAGATAATGCTCTCAAAAAGGGATGCACAGGAGTTCAGTTCTCTATATCACCTCCTGCAACAGCAGAAGAAGCAAGCTGGGCAATCCATTTTTTCTCTATGTCAGTACTACTGAGTCTTCGGAGCAGACCAAAATAATTTCTGTGGTTGAAGCTTGTTTTGTCTTTATCTGCAACAGATCGCAAAAACCCAACCAAACAGAAACATAATGGTGATGAAGCCTGGTAAGCAGCAGATGCTAACAATGCCAGACTGGAAATGATGAAGTCAAGCAGTTTGGCCACTTAAATTTCACAACGGATGATGATGTTCCAATAACGAATAGATGCTAGAGATTCACAATGGCTTATTCAGCATCCACACACACTGAATAAAGAGACTTGAAAAAGAAACACACAAAACCACAAAAGCCAAGCTGATAGAAGCACTGATTTGGGTAACTGTTATAGATAGATGAATATGACAACTCAATGAGTATGAAAAGCTGGACCCAGATGGCAGTAGGTAAGAAAAGATCATAGCATTTACGATGCAGCATAGCTGGCAGCGAAACAAGGACAGATTACTCCATTAATAACAGGAAAATGGAAGAGGATCTTTTCACCGCTGTGGGAAGATCAAGGTATTAAAATTACATATGTACACACATCAAGAAGTGAAGACCAGTTGCAGGACAGACACAGGAACATTTAAGCAGCTCCTTTTAGAATTGCATATATGACCTCAGAATGTTTGTTCCAAGAAAGGCTGGCAAATGTTTAAGACCTTCTATAGTGCTTTGCAAAAAATCAAAATGTTATGTGGTTGAGAACATTTGCTCTGACTTCCGACATGTTTGAGGAAGGCCAGTGATTTCACTGGGGAATATTATGGATGAAATGAAGGGCATAAGTTAGTTGTCCTAACAATCTTCATACTTGATTGGGCTTAAACATTTAAAGGGTGCTTTTTCAAAACTGCATTTGAAAACAATCTTGTTTCAAGTACCTTGGGTCTCACAAATCTCCATCATTTTGAAAACAGACTAAGGAGAGTGTTACATATTATACCTTTACATACATATGGTCTGTGTTTGAGTTAGAAGATAACAAATGTGTCATGGGGCTAATACTAGGGTGATTAGTTGAAAGAACTAAACAAGAAAATAATGGAGAGCAGCAATTGCTACTGCTTGGTTCTAGTAATCTCCCAGAGGCAGAGTCCAACATTAGGAGAATTAAAGAAAAAAAACAGTTTAAAAATGTAGAAAGCTCATTGTTTATAATGTTACTACTGCTGCTCATTCTTGTCTTTATTTCTAAAAAAGATTGTAAAAAGTTTGTAGCATTCATTGAAAATAACTGAAATAACTGGATGGGAATTAGACTATATAATCATTGTGCTTGCCAATAGTATTTGAAAACAGCACGTGCATCAAAAATTAAAATATTTTGCTGGCCTTCCAGAGTTTTTGCTAAACCTAGTGTGCATTGGAACCTGAGTGAATGAAATCCCATTAGTCAATACCATTTTGACAATATGCACTACATACAGAGCTGGCTTCTGCACAGAGGAAGGAAATTACTAGTGCTAACAAGGGAAAGAAGGTTTATAATGAGCAAATATACAAAATCTCTAAATAATTATAATATTCACAGCTTGGCAATGACTTTCTGGGCTATGAAATTACTTTTTTTTTTTTTTTGAAAAATGAAGATTTTACAAGGTTAGTATAAACAAAGGGTAATTGGAAAATCAAATTGCTCTACGCAAGTTATTGTAAGGTCTGGAATAATGGTGATAGCATTTTAAAAAGCTTGCTTATGAATCACTGTATTTTTGTTTTGTACACTATTGCCATCAAAAACGCTCCCTTTCAAGTGCTACATGGCAAACATAAAGGGTTAAATACAAATACCAACTTACCCCTGAAACAATAAGTTCTCCACCCAGGTTCTGAACCTCTGCCTTCACTTTACTGCAGATATTGAGCTGGTGGCAGTAGAGGGCAATGCGCTGCAGGTAGGCCAGCAGATCCTGTTTGCAGGCGGAGTCAGGGCACTACAGACAAAAGAAGATTTGATTAGATACAGATGAATTTGTATAATTATAGAGTGTCAATCATAGGTGATAGTGGCAATGTTTGTATATTAGATGGATCCACTTTATCTTTACATGGGATACTTGATGAAATGTGAAAATTTGAGCTATACCTTTCATTTAACTCAAGACTTATGAATTGGAGCCTGAAGATGCATTATGCAATTTTGTAAAAAAAGAAGAAACTTCTCTGTGTGCCACTAATAAAAGACAATGAAAATAATACTATTGCCATGTTTGTGGGGCAGGTTCACTTATAATATCAATTTGTACAGAACAGAAGAATCTATTGAGCAGCCAAAGACCAAGTTTGACCGGAACCCCAGGTTGTCAGCTGGCTGTCCAGGTTAAGATACAACACAGATGAGTTGAAGTCCAGATAAACCCAGTTCTTATTGGGTACATCCACTCTAATATCAACTCTTGATTGTCTTGCCAGCTTCCCTTGCGTTTCTGGAGACTTTCAGAGGACACACCTTTGCTTTAGATTTGGACTCAAAAGGCAGAACTGAAGCTGCTTGGGTTTGGTACTGACAGCTTTGGCAAGCTTCTTAATGCATAAATACCTTAATCTGTGCCAAAAGGAAATTTTTTACTAGATTGTGACATATCACAGAGTCTCTCAGGAGATGACATCAGTCTTGCAGCCCTTCTCAAGAACACAATGAGATACGTTGGTCCTTCTACAGGTCTAAGGGACACCTCTTTGTACTAGAGGGAAGCTTATCCACAGTCCTGTACCATTTTGGATTCTGTGATTCTAAAATGTGTTTTCATAGAATCATTTTGGTTGGAAGAGATTCTCAGCATTGTCGAGTCCAACCACAACATACTCTCAATACAAAGTAAATTAGGTCAAAAGTGGCAGATTCAGTGAAGGCTTTAAATTAATATAACCAGAAAAGGGCCAAGAACAGTTTATTCATAGCCTATGGCACTTTTAATAAAAGCTGCATCATCCCCCACAATATCAGCATAATAAACAACACTCTCACAGTTAATATTCAAAGTCTTGCCCCAAGAAAAGAGACCACAGTAGTTCACACTAATGAAACATTGCTAAGGGGTCCATTGCTAACAGCATTTCTCCAATAAATACTCTTTAGGGCTACCCAAAATAGTGTGACTGACAATGTTCTTTGAATGTATAGCTTAGGGAATAAAGAATTAGGGATTTTTGAATACGTCTTTTTAGCATCTTACAAAGTTTATGCTCAAGTTTTCTAAAATATTGTCAGAGGACTTCAATAAAAACTGATAGAATTAAATACAGACGAGTCAACAGCGTCGCAACCTCTGACTTGACATGATCGCTCTGGCCCCAACAACTGATGCTGGCAAGTGATATGTTTGCTGTGAAGTAGTTGCATATATTGCCGTCTATAACTCTGAAAACAGCCACTTTGCTTTTTTTCTCTCCCTTTAAGACTAACAATAAACAAAGCTGAAGGTTCACTGTGGCTGTTAGGTTTACTCTGCTCCATACTTACACCAATGCTACAATTTCTCTTTCCAAAGCAGAATCCCTGAGAGACCCATTCTCCCTGCTGGTGACAATTTAATATAGAAATATTTACCCTACTCGTCAAGTCTGTGACCCGAAAGAAATGAACTTTGAAGCAATATGTCTAGAGAGCTGACAAGGCTTTAAATACAAGTACTTTGGAGCGAATGGAAACGCAAGATCTCATTGGAGCAATAATTAAAAACGCAACTGTCCATAAAAAGTTTATATTGTGTGTCTCCAAAGTTCTGTAAAATATCATTAAAGCATAAGCATTAAAACAAACACTTCATTCTCATAGTGATTTTATTCTTTATTATTGAAGACTGCATGTTACAGTCTTCAGAAATTTAAAATCTGACTCAAGCCAATACACTCTAAGCATAGCAAGTCTCTTCGTGTTTCTTTCTTTAAAATATTCCACCTCTGCAGAAATTGTAGACTAGGAATTTCACAAGCTGACAGATGGATTTCTTCTTTTTTATGCTAAAATGAACAGATGCTACATCTCAAGGACTGGAACGGGTTAAATACAGGAAAAAATGCTTGTTGATAATGAAAAAGCTTAAACTCAACATTTCTGAGGTTATAGGAAAATGGGCAGCTTCGGGTTTCTTGCCACTCTGGTCCATATTCCCTGGCAGGATGTGTTACACTCTATTACAAGCTTACTTGAAGAAGAAAAATAAATACTTATTTTAAAGAGAAAGACTAGTTATAGCTCCTGCTTCCAGTAAACTTTGTCCTGATGACAATGAAAAGAAACAAACTGTAAAGCTTACAAAGGAAACAATAGTAAAATTTAACTTGCCTACATTTAAATTAGCTACCTTAGAACCTGAGTTTGAAATTTGGCTCTTTACTTTTAATATGGTGTTTCCTCTTGTTGTCCATATGGATATATAATCCCATGGGAAAGAAAGAGGCTGAATATAGCAAGTTCATCTTCCTATTTGTGACATGAATTTGGAAAAATGGACTGAGCACGCAAACCATAGAACACAGAGCAGGGGGCTGCAAAGTGAAACCACAATACCCTGATGCAAAGCAAAAGAAATGGAGTCAGTGAATCTTGAAAGAGAAGTGTGTGATATTAAGGGAAGTTGCTGGAAGAAAGAGCTGAAAATAATATAAGGATTCCTAGGCATATGGCAAGGGTAACCGAGCATCCAAGTTTCTACTGCTTTCATGACAGCAAATGTATTAGTCTAATTCTAATACAATCACCTGGGTCCAGAAGGGAACAATTCAGGCATTTCTGAGGTTTAGAGAGACTCATTTATGAATTTTCTGCACTGCAAAACCCAAGTTGTTTGGTATAGAAAAACATCTATTCAATTAGTAGAGCAGTATCCAGGGAGTGACTTCCAACAGGTAATTTTCTGGCAAGATAACCTTTTCCTGCAAAAGGCAACTCATTGATAGAGGTTACATTATATTTCTGCTCATTGTTTGCTGTTACCTGATCAGCTACCGCCCGTGCCAATTTGTCCATCCTCGATCCTGCCTCTGCAATCTTCTTGGCCGCATTAATGACATCTGATGTATTCTTTAGGGGGCCTTTACCCCTGTGAAACACAATACAATTATGCACAATCTCAATAAATCACGAAAGACAACAGTTTTAGTGACCTTGTTTAGTGTTTGATTTTAAAATAATAATGTGAATGACTTCTTAACTTATTACAACTTCATCTTTTAACTACTTTATGGTACAGCTTGATTAAGAAATTGCTCTGCTATATTTCCTCTCTCACAAAATGGCTCACTAGCAATTTAGTCTGATGGCACCTTCAAGCACATGAACTACATTTAATAGTATAGGCATTTTTAAGTGCTCATTAAGCCCACATTCATTCCGGAATACACAACTATTTCAAAATTATGTTATTCCCAAGGCAGTGTTAAATATTAAGCCTGTCATGTCTAGATCAAGACTGTCACATTTTAGAAAACCTTTTCTGGTAGATTTTTGTCAGAAAATGAAGATACTTGGGGCATAATCCTTATGTTACACTAAAATGCTACACTTAAAACATAATTAGTTTTAAGACTGATCTTTCACTAGACTCTTCAGATGATGGACAAACCTCTGATTTTAGTCCTTAAAGTTACTAAAATGTACATAGACGAAAAGTAAAAAGTCACTGAAGACTTTTCTGAGTTTGCAACATTAATTCTGTTTGTAATAAATGTGTAACTGCTCCTGGGAATGGCTCAGTTGGAAATGAGCTGATTTTTCTCTCTTTTTTTATACAATGTAGAGAAATATAGGTTCAGATAAAATTGACAGAAAATCAGAATTTGATAAAACTTTTTTTTAAACTAAAACTGAAGGCATTTTTTTTTTCTAAACACAACATTGTAATATCTTTACATTTTTTCATCTATAATGTCAAGAATAACACACTGAAACACATTTCCATTTTCATCTTCTTTCCCTGTTTCCTTTTCCACCTTAAGCAGATATTGAAATACAAAAATTATCCCACTGTTTCTGAACTTAACCTGTCACAGAAATCCTTCTTAGTGACCTCATAGGCTTCTACATTAATTATATCAGCATATCTGACTGTCACAAACTCCATACATTAGAAAAATTTGGTTTATTTTAGCACTGCTGAGGTTACAGTCAAGCACAAAGGTGTGAAAGGCTTTGTTCTGTTTTAATGGAATACATTAAACAAGTTTGTTACTGAATCTGATGTAGACAGAGTTGCACTTTGAGGTCTGGGATTTTTTTAATTTACTTAATTTGTCACAGTAGTTTTCTCTCATTCTCATACTAGTTCTGACGTTTGATGGTAAAAAATGTGATTACAAAAGTTTCAATTTGGTGCTCAGTGTATCAAAGGTTGTCTGAGAGGCTGCAGAACGTGCTCATATTCTGGGCTGTTGCCTTAGAATATTATTTCTTCCTTCCATGAAATGATGGCACTTTATGGAGAGTTTTTCGCTTTGGTTTTAGGCAGAAGGATCAGAAACCCAAAGACAATACAAAATTATCAATATTCCTCTTATCCTTATTCCTTATTCCTCCATCACCCTTCACAGGAGGTTCTGCACTGTCATTTGCTACACGTGAGTGGTGAGTCTACTGCACAGCAATAGTTGTAAAAGCACAAACTGAGAGAAAAATAAATAAGCTTCTTGGAAAGAAGCATAGTAGCAAGCTATTAAAGTAAGCAAACTTTCTATATGCACATTTAAATTTTAAATGGATAAAAATGTTTGCTGTCGCCTGTTACCAACTAACAACCTATGAAGTGCAAACGTTCAAGTTATTTGCAAATTAATGGTATTTATACACCCCGCCCATCAATCCCTCCATCCATCTATCTATCTGGTATGTGCAAACCCCATATTGTCAATGCAGAGACGGTCTGCTCTGAAATAGGTTGAAGGCTCCAGACACAAGGCATGTTGGAGATTAGTTGGAGATTAGTTGGAGATTAAGAAATCTATTTAAGCATCTCAGGGAGATAAATAATATATGCTGTATTTTAATTGTGAAGAAAAACATAAAGATTTTTGTCCAGCTTTGTCTAATCACATTTTGATAAATACCATTTAAACTTTTCAGTTCTCATTAAAAGTAAATACTGAAAAACCTGTAATTTATTATGGTGATCTGTAATTCAAAGAATCTTGTAAAGTGTTCTCCCTGGTGTGATTAACAATATGTCTATATTTAAACAAAATATTTCTGTTTCTATGATATCATTAATGAATGGCCTTTCAATGCTTTGCAATTAGAAAAGAATGAGACATCAATAGTAAAAAAAAATAAAGGAAAAAAGGCATTACTGAGAGTCTCTTATAAAGTGTTAGATCAAAACAGTTTTATTTCATTTGGGATTTTTTTTTGGAAAGAAGTTCACTGTTCAAAATAGTTTTGTCATTATTTTTGATTGACACAAATTGTGTTGAAATGCTGTAAATTCAGAGAGGCACATGCATTTAGAGGGATACTAAACAAAATGTCAGTTGAGTGTCTGTAAGGTCACAGACTGTATTTGCTGCTGAAATTCAAGATGGTCTGCAAATAGGACCAAAGCTTCATGTGATTAATCCCATTTGGTGAAATATCCAGAGCAGTCCTGTGTACAGAAATGTACAATTCATCCCATTATGTATGATGTGTTACTTGGCTTTGCATGCCCACAAACAGAGCCCCATCATCTCAGCTATAAAACACAACAAAAAGGAAAGATACGGGATGTCTAAAGAAGTTCTCAGCAAAGGTTATTTTGTCTTACCTGGTAAAGTCTGTCATCTCCATCATAATCATGCACATCTGCTTGGCCAACACAATGATGTCGTTACCGCTGTCATCCCACTTGGCCACCTCCGCATCCAGTTTGCTCTTTTCTTGGTGGAATATCTCGACCTGCTCAGCAATCTTAGCCTTCTCCTCCTGAGGAAGCTGAGCCATGATAGCCTGGATTTCAAAAAATAAATAAAAGAAACAAATGGGAGAGGTTGGGCATGAAAAAAGGAAGGTAGAAACTATATACGTTTCCAGTGGTTCAAACAGCATGACCAACTTCTAATAGTTTATTTTTATGGGAGTGGAAGATGCCAAATAAAATCCAGTAGACATTTCATTTCTGTTAGGACAGTCAAAACCAAATTCACAGGACGTTCATAGCTCTTCCTACACCTTCAAGGATTTAAAAATTATATATGTCATGCCATGATGTACAGATTACTCAACAGTCTAAAGAAAATTCCTGTTAAATCTTGAATTTTAGAAAGAACAAATGAAAGAAATCTACAGGAAAAGGCAGACTGAGTTGCCAGTATCTCCCTTAGACTCATTCTCGGTCAGAAATAGATGTTTTCTACTTAACCCAGCACTAGAATATGACAAGCAAGATAATGTATTTCAAGTGAATTGTAATGAATGTACCTTTCAATAATATTTAGTGGTCTAATTGTCTCTTGAAAGATATGCAAAAATGCACTAAACAGGTTGATACTAATCTGCCTCAACATTATCAACAAAGCAGAAGGATCTCTGCCCCCCAAAAAATGTAAAAAGAAAACTGTACAAAATTATAATAATCACTCTTGAAGATGAAATGGCCACTTTCAACAATGATTTCCAAGTTGAGCTACTGTATGGCTTTAGGGGTTCTGAAGACCACATTATGCATTTAATGGGGTGTGACACATATTTAAGTGTCATTATATTTTTTTTTTGTTTATGTCACTTTCAATCAGCTGAAGACTTTCTCTACATATTCTTAAAATGCTCTTGGCTTTTAAAAATTCGTAATTGACCTTTTCCAAAACTGAAATTAAAAAAGGGTTATAAACGGTGGATCAGAAAATAAGAAATCTGCAAGTTAATCAAATTAAAATTCAACACATGAGTTTTAATTAGCCCTTATCAATGTAAGTCAGCAGTTTCAAATGTTAGTGTATTAGTCTTACAGTGTAAGTCAAGCTAACAAATACATATATAAAATACACATAGAACACTAGAACAGGTGAATTAAGTGAAATCAAGAGAATGTGATAGGAGGAAAATTTGGAAAGCCAATCTGTATGTCTTGCATGTGGTTTCTCTCTGTGGACAGCTTCACCTGCACACTCTTTAAACTGGCATACTGTGTTTTAACATTTCTATTCCAGCTGCTGATGTGTTTTCAGAGAAGCTATATCCTATAGCAAATGCAGCTCATATATTGAAGTTTTATTTCTATTGAAGACCAATGCAAGTATTTCTGCTGAAATATTAATAGCTTTTTGGAGTAAGTATATTAAACAAATTTATTACATTCTAGAAATAACACCCAGATTTTCTACAGAAAAGGTTCAAATATGATACTATTCTGCTTAGAAGACTCATTTCAATGAGTCACTCAAGACTGTAGACTGGGCAGCTTCTGATTAGCATGTTTTTGGTTTTGTTTTTCATTTCAGGTTTTCGTTGTTTTTTGCTTCTTCTGGCATATTGCATTCTCTGTTATTCAGAAATGGGACTGTCTTTATAATATATTTAGACAGTGTGTAGCTGATCAAAGCAGAAGGTTTTTAAGTGCGGCAGTGGCAATAACCACAATAAATGTAATAGAATTTAAGACTCCTCAGTCCCTAGGTGAACTAGATTCTTAGCAAAAATATTACTGCAGTCTTTATTTGTTTTTCAGAACAAGATGATATGCTACGCAATCCTAGATGTAAGAAAGAAATAAATACTTTGTAATAACTGCATTGTATCTCAATACTTTTGTAACTGAGACTTTAGTAGACAGTTCTTTGAATATATCAAACTTGACTCTTTAAAACATAAAAACACATCCACATTCTCTCTAGGATGGAACCTACAATCTATCTGCTTTTCATTCAGGTGATCATGATACGTATGGTATGTCCTTGATATACAAGGACAAAATTTTCTGTCCTTGGGATGCGGTGATAGAAAACCAGCTTTCCTGATACAAAGTATGGTTTGTTTACCATCTGTATTCAATACTCAAGGAAATAAAGTTGAAAAGAAATCTCTGCCCAACCAACTGTGTCTGTGCCCTGCATTCCTCCAAGCAAGCTTCATTTAGGTTTGCACTACTCTACCATTTCTTTTCAGGGTGTAAAATGATTGTGCCAAGGCCCTGAATGCTGTGGTTCTTCCTAGAGGAGCTGAAAACTCTTCCTTCCTGGTCCTCTGAATCAATCTTTCAAAGCTTTGTTGCCTTTTGGTCTTCAGGTTTTCAGCCCTGTAAATCCTCTTCCAGAATTCAATGTAAGAAGTCCCCATTCTATTTACCAGCTTTGGTTACAGTGTTTGAGTGTGTGCGGGGAGGATGCTTCTCATTTAGTCCATTACTTCTACTTTTAGCACTTACCAGAAGAAAATGCAGCCATAAAAATCATTTGGGTGATTCCCAGTTCCCCACTGCTTCTCTGCTGGAAAATTTAAGGCCTTTTTTTAAAACTGTCTTTCCAATCAACTACATTTTCATGATGTCATTTGCCCCCAACATTATATTCTGCAGTTTTTTTTCCCTTGATAAATAAACTGAGCAGCCTATTTAGTAAAAGGTAAACATTCATCAGAGGGTGGCATAATCCTGAGTGTTAACAAACTTCACTTCTCCAGCACCTGTGACCCCTGAAACACTCATCAGCTTAATTTGCAATCCCCATGTGCAAACTAAGGTCACAAATCACAACTACTCGAGTTTATCATGATGCAATTACCTTGGTAAAATTACATTGACTCAGTAACAAATGTCTTCAATTACAATTAAATTACAGGGACTACTCGGTAGCTTAAACAGATCTTCTTGACAGGTTTGCACACTGGGAAGGATGACTAATGTAAGATTTCTCTGGATACAGCACATGGTGTCATGATGGGAATTTTTGTTTTAATTAGGTGACTACTCCCATGGTTACAGCACATTCCATGGCCATCTTGGGCATGGCGAGCATGAAATGATCAAGTTTTCTATTCTTGGAGAAGTAAGAAGGGTGGTCAGCAGAACTGCTATTTTGGACTTCCAAAGGGCAGACTTTTATCTGTTTAGGAGGCTGGTTGGCAGAGCCCTTTAAGAGGCAGGTCTGAAGGACAAAGGAGCCCAGGAAGGGTGGTCGCTCTTCAAGAAGGATATCTTAGCGGTGCAGGAGCAGGTTGTGCCTGTGTGCCGAAAGACAAGCCAGAGGGAAGAAGACCGGTGTCGTTGAATAGAGAGCTTTGGCTGGAACTCAGGAATAAGAGCAGAATTTATGAGCTCTGGAAGAAGGGGCAGGCAACTCAGGAGGTCTACAAGGATGCTGTGAAGTTGTGCAGGGAGAAAATTAGAAGGGCTAAAGACAAACTAGAACTTAATCTGTCTACTGCTGTAAAAATACAACGAAAAATTATTTGTTTTAATATAAATACATGAGCAACAAAAGAAGGGCTAAGGACAATCTCCATCCTTTATTGGATGTGAGAGAAACATAATGACAAAGGATGAGGAAAAAGTTAAGGTACTTAATTCCTTCTTTGCCTCAGTCTTTAAGCGTAAGACCAGTTGTGCAGTTAGGGCCAACGGTTTTAAAGGTCTTTTCCAACCTAAACAATTCTGACTCTGTGAAACCTGAAACACCTTTTCCAACAGCACTGGCTGGAGTGAATGGCTGATACAAGGCATCATATAAACCTAGGGAAGATCATTCAATAAGTCAGTAATTTTGAATAGATGAGACACAAAAAACCTTTAAACACCAAGGCTAACTTACTCCTGTCCTTTCTTAAGTGACCATGATGTTTTGAAATCACTGCATTTGCTTTCCAAGGCACAGATTTTAATGTGTAGCTATTAATATACAGACACTTCATGTAGCATGTGGACTTTATACTCACCCTTGCACTCTGGCCAGCAATAAGCTGGTCATCTTCAGTCTGAACACTCGTTCGGCTGCGAACATCATAATCTTCCTGCTCAAAGTCCGAATCATCCTCCAGCTCTTCAGGGGTCTACAGAGGAGACAGGAGGAGAAAGCAAAAGAGAAGAGATGACAAGCTTATAAAGGATACAGACAAAGTCTTATGTACAGTAAGCTCTTATTTCATCGACTACCTGCCCAGGAAATGCTGTTTCTCTTTCTTTCTAAATTAACTTGTCTGCCCAAGCAGCCAAGAACTGAAATTGAATTGTCTTAAAAATTAAGTTGTTTCAACTCTAGTTTTCTTTACAAATGGAATTTATCATTACCTTGCTTCAGCTTTTCTTAACTCTGTTAATATGATGAATATGGTTCCAGGAACAAAGATCCTTTGGAAACACTAACAATGGGAGTTCAGTATTTTGAAATAATGTTATTTCACATATAAATGGATACTAATACTATTATATTACTGGAATCTCCACATAATCTTCAAAAAGGAAAGTAAATACGTGGGAAAAAGTAACTAATGCTCTGGAAGAAAAAGTTATTAAAACAAATAAGAGATTTCCCCTTGAAAGAAAACATAAATTATGTCAACTGGTTTTGAAACAAACATAAAGTTTATAAACTGCTTTAGCTTGGTGGTTCACACGGGTCTTTTCAGATACAGACTTGTGGAATTTATCTCATCCCCTAAACTGAAACCACATTAACTGAAGGGTCTGTTTATCTGTTATTTTCATCTTCTTGCAAAAAATAAGGAGCAAAAAAAAAAAAATTCCATATGTATATACATAGAGCCAAAGAGCGTCTTTTAAATCACTATTTAGTACTATATCTAATATGGATGGTGCAAAACCTGAATTAGGTGTTAGAAGATTATGGTCCATTTTCTGCTGGAGTAGCATCTAGTACAACAATTTGGACATGAGTAACTTCGGCTGGTACGATACATGATACTGGCAATAGAAAAAGAAGATTACAGTGACTGTGCAGAGAAATCCTCACCTTACTGGATACCCATATGCCTCAGTGTTAACCTAGACGGGCAACCACTACAGAAGAAATCATCCATGCTGGCATTTCATGCTTGGAGGCAACGTCAAGTTTGCTAGCAGAGGTGCTAATCATTGCCAGTTGTCATTACAGTTCTGTCTAGAAGATGCTCAGTCACTAGGAACTGGTCCAAACCCTCTAACATAATGCAGAGAAGTCTTTTGGCGATATTTATATTACAGCCTGGTTTCCAACATGAAGTGCACATCACTGTTTGTAACGGAAAAATCAGCTGCATGGTGAAGCGCACATGATGGGGAGAGTAAAACGCAGCCATCATCATTTGGCTTAAAGAGTATGAATTAAATATGTGTTTTGATGCTGAGCGCTGAAGGAAGAAATAACCAAGTATGACAGTATGGTAATGAAACTCAGGCTGCATCTCTGAAGAGATGCACGTACAAATAGTGTCTATAACAGGGTAGACAGGGGATGAAATTTAGGTGAAAAAATGAATTTGTCTTTTCTGCCACAGGAAAAAAAGAAAAAGAAAGACTCATCATTATAATGTCCAATGGTCTTGCTTTCCAATCAGTTTTCATCACTTCATTCTCTCTGTTCAGCTGCTTGAGGGCAGGATGGGACTTTAAAATCTGCCATAAGCAAACCAGCTACTAAGAGAACCGTACGATTCCCTGTGCAAAAGAAATTATTTCCTATTATAGGGCTCAGCTTTTCATCTGCTTCGGCTTTACTGTACAAAATAGGAGTAGGGTGGAGAGCTTCAACCCATTCTTCACAAACCAGCTGACTCTTTCCCCATCTTCCAAGTCCATTCAACTAGCCAGTTGCACTGATCATTGTAAAACTGACACCCTTTCCCCTCCAGGTATACTCTTTCTAGTTCCTTCTGTCTCCACTTTTATAGATAAGTCTATAAAAGATAATGTGCAGCCCTTTCCCAGACTTTCATAGTCAGAGTTGCAGTAAAGTAAGGTTATAATATTCAAAATATTACATCTCAAGACTGTAAGCAGTAAGGACATGTGGGTGACTCTTAAAAAGCTAAAAGATTCTGAAAATTCTGTGTTTCAGGAATTTATTCTTAAAGAAACAATCAGAAAAAATAAATTGTGACTGCCTCGCATTCATAATCTTAAGATTTACGGTCTTTAAAAGAAAATTAATGGGTATAGATGTTGAACTTGGAGAAAATGTAGTTCAAACCTGTCCTGGTTTTGTGTAAAACATGACCAGTTCTCTTTTAGTGAATTTTTCTTTCAGCAAAGTTCTTCTAAGTAACTGCACATTTTTGAATTTGGCAGCATGTTTTTCAGACACAATTAATGTAAGTTAATGCAACTGTTAATAGTAAACTACAAATGCAAGAAATGCCAGCATTTCCTCTCTGTACCAGTGAGATCTAGTTCAAAACTAACCTTTACATTCACTCAAGTTTTTCTTCCAGAATAGCTACATTTTTCATTAAGATGAAGAATAGTAGTTAACTGTTATCTATGTGCTGCAACTTCAAAATTGTTGCATACTTTTCACTCTTGCACCATTGTTCTATCTGATTTCTTGGAGATGTAGCCCGTATATAATAGGCTCCCCTATTTTTTTAGACATAAAGGTGAAAAGATAAATATTATCTTGAAGTACTTTGACTTAAAGAAGTTGTTCTTAGCACGGCCTTCTAAACATACCATAACAAGTCTAATTTTAGTGCACAAATAACAAGACCTTGGTATTTAAAACACAGTTTCCAAGACAACAAAGTCTGGAACTTAATTTATGAGTTGGAAGACAGGAGGACTGAATCAGTCTTGCAGACACCTGTACCTATGGTCACACAGACGTAGGAAACAAGGATTTGAGATTGGAGACAGCTTCCAAAAAAAAAGCTCTGACAACCACCAGTGGCCGGAAGAGCTAGAATAACTTCAGAACTAGCAGAGTTTAGGACCTCATTGATTTCAACAGAAAAATAGACCATTTTGATAATGTTTAGCCTAACTCTTCTGTAGCACAGGCTGTAAGACTTCCCAGGACTGTTTTTTTTCAAACATAGTATCTCTTTCACACATAGACCATTTTCTTCATTCATCTAATTCAGATGAATTCTCTTAGTGTAAAAGAATCTTTCAGAATTCCAGGTAAACCACACGGTAAATACATACTTTCTCTTTTAAGATGCATGCTTTATTTCTAACATGCATTTGGTGACTTTCAACTTCCAGTCATTGGATTGGTTTGGTTTTGATTTTGTTTTAAATATCTCTCTGGCTGCTAGACTGAAGATCTTGCTGTAAACCAAATATCTTAGTTCAATACAATTTTGTTTTATCTTTCATAACTGCAGCATAAAAATGGGTATTATACATGTATAAATCATAAAATAGCATATAAATGCAGATTTATAAGTATTACTTGCTTAATATTTCACTGATTGAAATATACTTGATGAAGATAGAAACCCCACTATGCTATAGCACTGTAGGCACTTAAAAATTGTGAGATGCAATTATAAGCCTTTCAGCACTGTAAACACCAAGTCAAGCTAACCTTGTAATGAAAGGAAGACTGAAAAGATATTCCCCTACTTTTCACCATGAGAATACCCTTTAATTCTAAAAGCTAAGGAGAAAAGTGCCTTTATAATATGCTTGCTTTTCTATTCAACTCCACACTATTCTGTATATTTGTTCTTTTCCAAAGTGACTCAGGTGCACCAGTGTCTGAGTTGCAAAGGAGAGAACGTCTCTCACAGAAGGTCTTCAGCTGCTTAATGATTTACAGTAAAAATCAACACTCTAAATTCAACCTGGGAAGCAAGAGGTAGTCAGTGTAGACCCCATAGCGCTCTTTGGAGATAGGCTATTTAAAAAGATGATGGGATTCTGCACCAAGCCTAATTTTCCAGATGATCTGAGATATAGCAGCACTTGGATTTCACCATAGGTGATCACAGCTAAGCCTACACTGACAAGTGTGGAAGAGTAGAAGAGCAGTCCTTGCCAAGTAGCTATCTATAGATAACCCTTCACTCTCTAAACAGATCTTAACAAAAAGCCTCATTTTTAAAACAAAGGTAACCCAAAGAAGGTCTTTTTATGCCTTTCACATATAGCATCTGGTGGTGTGGTTCATGCCAAACTCTGGTCTTCACAGGCTGAGCGGTGGCTCAGTGTGATGTGGTACATTTTGAGCTTACAGGCTGATGGAGATGTCCACAGCTCACTGCTTGAGCCAGCCTCCTGCCTGTTTTATATATATAGACATACATATATACATAACAGGCCAGGCTGGATGAGGATTTGAGCAACTTGGTTTAGTGGAAGGTGTCCATACCAATGTCAGGGGGGTTGAAACTAGATGACCTTTAAGGTTCCTTTCAACTCAAACCATTCTGTCATTCATATATCCAAACAACTGAGGCTAAGGACTCCACATTTACACCACCCTCATTTTGTTTTTATTCAGACTCCCTGCAGTCTTCTCCCACCGACTGAAAGTCTCTTAATAACAGAATAGAATAGAAATCCATTTAAGATGCTCCTAGAGCACATCTTCCAGGAACACCACAAAGAATCAAGTTTATATGCCCTAAGACTACTCTGTAACATGAACTAAACCACAGCAAGAGGGAACAACTGGTGATTGCTCCAAAAGTGCACTTCTGATACAAACAAATGTAACGCTAAGGCCAAGGTGAATGCAGCTAACATCAAGGTTACCAATAGCAAAGGCCACGTGCGGAAAGAGAAGACTGGCCTTGGAGATGCTTAAGAATGAGAAAAGGTGCCACTGTGACTCTTTCTAACTGTGGAGAGGGTTTTTGTCTAATAACTGAGGGAACTTCGTAAAGTAGCTATTAAAAATAAGAAAAAAAAAAGTTATTTGATCCCTATGCAGTAATAGAAAAGATGTTGGAACTAAGTTATTATTTTCTATCTTAATTTAGGTGCTATAATTGTACTCCTAAATTTATTTTTACCACTGCTTAAGTTGTGGAAGGTTTTTTTTTTCTTCTCTATAGATCATAATAATGCTCCTTAGTGTAAAAAATTAGTCTCCTTTTTCCTCCAAAAGGACAATGAAATCTCCCCTTTTAAAGGAAAAAAGAGAAGAACAGAGCTTATCCCACTTGCCTTCAGCTTACCAAAAGTAATAACACCAACAAATATTATTTTAAAAGTGGCTTTATTTCTTCTATGGAATGGGGGAATCATCTCAGATAAATTCAGTCTTTCACGGCATGCACATGAAAAATTACTGCCTGAAAATAATTGTATCAGTTGCTCTAAAAAGTTTTCAAGTTGTTTTTTGTTTGGTGTTTGTGGCTTGGGATTTTTTTTTAATACTTCTGCAAGAAGTTTTACATCCTGAATTAAAGGAGTGCATGAGATTTGATAGATTACTAGATAAAATATTCTAAAAATGGTCTTTTATAGCTTAATGCCTCACCCTTCAATTATACATTCCATTTCAGTGTGAGATGTTCAGATGGGAATGTTAAAGAGTGTCTCAAACTGAAACTAATTTTCTTTTCTACAGCAAATAAGGTTCTGATTCAGCAAACTCTGATCTATGTAAGTTTATATACGTGGCTTTTCCCCGTTAACTCACAAGGATAATGAGTCCATTTATGTGCTTTAGTTCTCTGCCTGGGTAAGGAGTACTACGTTTAGCTCCATGAATAAATTAATT
Organism: Columba livia; assembly: GCF_036013475.1. Lineage (NCBI taxonomy): Eukaryota > Metazoa > Chordata > Aves > Columbiformes > Columbidae > Columba > Columba livia. The sequence goes on along the minus strand of NC_088605.1, from coordinate 4,665,522 downwards.
GTCTGAATGCAAAAGTACATCTTCCTAATCTGGGTAAGCAGAATTCATTAACTCCTATCATACAAGGAACGGAAAGTAGTAGCGATATAATTGCAAAAGTAACCTGGGATGTTCCTGAGCAGTCAGCAAAGCCTGCATGCTGATCAGCTTTCTAAGCTAGTGGTTAAATAAGATGGCAACGAAATAAGTGATTGTGCCTCCAGAATTTAAAATGGTGCTTTGTGCCGAGCAGAAGTGTCTCAACCAGTTTGGAAAGTCCCACTGGAACCTCTCATGGAAAATTCTGATATACAGGGGGGTGTTGGAAGCCAGAACTCCGCATAGGAGATGGGAAAGTGTGGGTCTATAGCAGATCCCACCTGATGATTGTGTCTCATGAAGTAATTTAAAATGACTCGTGAGAGACTATAAAAGATTAAAATGCTCTTAGAAGTTATTCTTGTCCTGTGAGAAGTTTGGAAACTGCTGATACAGGCTAAGGAACTGGATAATCAAAGAAAAAAGGGAAATCCTTCACTCTGCGGATCTTTCCATCCCAGTCCAGAAGAGCTGCAATCACCCCAATGTTGCACACCCAGAAAACAGGACAGGTTTCCCCCGTCATTAGTCATTCCTATAATTCAGGCTACCTGAAATTAGCACCGGGTACAGGAATGGAATTTACGTTTCACAGGTCTAAAATTAAGCATACCAAAAGCTTTTTCTGTAAATGTTAATGCATAGTGACAGATGACTAAAATGAAGCTATTCTGAAGTCTCCAACTGCCTGAAGTCTTACATCAGTGCCACAATATACTGACAACCACGAGTGTATGTTACCTGTTTACTCAAAGGGATGAGTTGTTTAGTACTGTTATTTACTTCATAAGTTTTGGCTGCAGTTTTCACTGTAGCTTTATTTCTACATGGCTTGCACTGGGGCAGATTCAAGTTAATTGGGATTTCAAATCACAGGTTCAATTGCTGAAAAGATGTCCAAACAGGTGGTTTTGGTTTGTTGGTTGGTTTTGTTTGTTTGTGGTTGGTTTCTTTGTTGTTGTTTGTTTTGTTTTGTTTGTTGTTCTTTGTTGTTGTTGTTTTTTAATCTTTTAGTGTAGACTACACTGAAAAGCAAGACACACATCTACTCTCACCATGCCTAAGAAAATCCAAACAACTGGTTAGGCAATACTGAAATCACAAATTCTTTACCTCAATAAACATCCTAAACCACCCCTGCCGAGGCCTGCTGGAGCAGCAAGGTGATTTATTTATTCAGTTAGATTTCAACCAGACTTACCTCATATCCTAGTCAGCACATACACATTAGGAAAAAACAAAACAAAAACCAAACAACAAAACCATCACAAACAATGAAATATGCACAAGCTCTGAAGATCTAAGCAAATTAATGTTATTACTACAGAAACAGAAATGAAGTTTGCATCTCTTGGCAGTTGTGATCATATCTTCTCCTGGGTGATTAACAAATCAATTGTGGTTCATCTCCTAATGCACCCTCATCTCTTTACTCACAAATTCCTGTTTTACTGCACAAACTTTTGTTTCGTGCTTGTTTCAATCTCAAGGTTTTCCACCTTATTATGAAACAAAGTTGATTCCAAGAAGCTTTTATATTCCTAGCACCCAATCTAATACTTCCCTTCTAGTCCTAACTTTTATTTCCCAGGTGTCTTACATACCCTTATCATCAGAACAGCTTTCCTGATGTCACGAACTCCATCATAAACCAAGCGGGAGGCATCTATGAACTCATTTTCTTCAAATGGCTGTGGGACATTCGCACTCAAAGCTTCAATGGCAACTTCAACTTGTTCGGCAAAACGTGGCATAACTAGATTAAACAAAATGAAAGGCAGTAAGATTAGACACTTTCTTTCACAAACATTTTTTCCCCTGCCCTTGGGCATAAATACTTTCCAGTAGACATGGTGCATATTGTTGCTACAATTCAAGACCTAGGAAAGCTCATGACGTGGGTTTGTACTGACTCCACACACGCAGAGCTCTGGCACATTTCCTGACAGCATGAAAATAGTGATCTTCATATTTTCTCCTCCAATTGTGCAACAAAAGATGCAAAACTTCCTTTAAAAAGTGTGATTTACTGAGTTTTCAAAGACTGCGAGAGATCTGAGCTGTCAGGAAAGTACATTTAAAACCATTACAACTTGGAATGAACACAGTACATATTCATGCCAAATGATCAAAGCAAAATGCAGCCATTATGCCTGCTAATTTAGAAAACTAGCAGCAGTCTAGCTCATATTGAATAATAATAATTGCATGGGGAACAAAATGCAAAATCTAGCAAATTACTTTTGTGAAGGCACATAAGTGAACATTCTGTTTCTTCACTATCATCACGTATATAACACAGAAAATAGCCATAGATATTAGCTAACAGTATTATAAACTGTGTATGAGCTTTTTAAATACATATCTTTAAGCAATTATTTACTTATGTAAATAGTTAAAGGCATTCCTTGCAGTAATAAGAGGCTTTTCTTCAGATTTCATACAGGATTCCTTTGAAGGCATAATCACTATAACTTTTCTTTTCATATCATATATCCAGAAAGATAAATGTCCCCCAGTTTAGTTCTCTAACAACTCAAACCCAAATCACAAAAATGGGAACATGACATTCAGATTTCACTAATTATATTTCACCTATACTACTGTACTTTATTACTCCTTCAATATTTTAACATTAATATTGGAGGATTGGGATCTCATACACTGTAAGACAAACAGAATCAACGCTCTATCAGAAATCTGGAAAAAAAAATCTATTGGGATTAATTCTTACAAATTTCAGGAACTTGGGTCAAGTTTAAGATTTACACATAGCCACCTTTTCATTACATTCACTTCATTATAATCATTTGCCTTCTTCCAGCATCTAGGTATGCAAATCATGCTCCAGTGGCTTTATTATTTTGACACTATAAGTTAAAGAACAGGGAGAGATTATTCCTAACTCAATTGCCTTTTTAGCTTGTAATATTATCTTTCTCTATAATCTTTTCCCTAGACCCTATTTTTAATGCACTTTTTGGTAGCCTGATCCTAACTGGAACTTCCAGTGCCATTTTCATCAAGAGCAGTGAAAACCTTCCCTAGGAAATAAAGTTTCACATAAGTTCTTCTTGACTGAGTGTCCTTAAATATATTTTACTCATAATGAAAACTGTGTATTATGCATCTTATTACCTGATTTAAAGTAAAAACACCGAAAAACATGATTCAAGACTCATCTACATTTTGAAGAACAAGTGGCAGCAACTAAGATCATAACTTTTCCGTTTCTGACATTAAACTATTATCCACTGGATGCTAAAGGGGAACCCTTTAAAGGGATATGTCTATTTAAATCTTGTTTATCCTATGTATATACACATATATATGTTTGTTCATGTAGACAGATGAGAGAACAGAATGGTATATTTCACGTAGATAATGTTCAGTAAGTGCAATAAGTGCTTGGGATATATTGGAGAAGTCAGGAAAAAGTGACAGCACCAGTGGACTTTAAAAAAGTAAACATTAACAAAGCATTGCTAGGCAGAGGGGAAACATTTTCATTAGAAAAGGACTTTGAGAGAGCTGGAAGGTTTGGAACGAGAATTAATGCATATATGAAATTATCTTGATTAATGGAAAACTTGAAAGTGTGGTAGGAGACTAATAAGATTGCATAAGGAAGTCTTTAGCCTGAAAATCAAAAAGCAATCATTAAAAATACAATGAAAACATAAAGAATAAAATAAATATTTTTAGGGTCATAAGGATAAAAACAAGTAAAGCTGGAGGTGGAAAAATGACAACAAAAAAGGAGGTAAAGAACCCTAATATTTAGGGCCCTAAAATTTCTGTCTAGAATTTCCTAAATAGCAGGGGTGATCAGGTGTATAATATAATTAACAAGAAATGCAGCAAATGTGGATTACACAACAGAAGTTTGTAAAACATTGACATAAACACAGGGAAATGTATCTGCTAAATATGTCTTCAAGTTGACAGACCATTATAAAATTTACCCTGCAGTTCTTAAGAAAATAATCAAAGGAATTTCTGAACCACCTTTCAGAACTCAAGAAAAGCAATAACAGTGAAAGGATTTAGGAACAGGAGAAAAAGCACGTTTATTTATACAACAGCTGAGAAGAAAAGAAGGAAAATTTATAGAATATTCAGCCTAATTTCAATATCCAGAAAGAAAATGAAACATGACATAAAGCAATTAATGTTTAATTATCTTGTAAATAATGAGCAGATGTTGGACAGGCAACAGATTTGTCAGAATAGGTTGTATTGAGGTGTTACAATATTTTTCTTGACAGGGCAGCTAACTAGTGGGTAGGAGGAAGCAGGAGATGTGATGCAGCTTGATTTTGGTAAGATTTTTGACATGGCCACACATGACATTCTTAGAAGAAAAACAAGAGAAGCATAAATTAAATTACTGTATGGTGGACATGGAACTCATTAGAAAAAGCATCTCAAGGAAGAATTCCCTCTGGTACATTGTCAAACCAGGAAGATATGTCAAGTGGCTTCTTGCAATGTGTCCAACAAGGTGATGCTGTGGTACAAAATGGCAAATGTCAATCTAGTATTATTACAATATAGAAAAAAGACTTCAGAGAAGATATTGTGAAGTTGCATAATGAAGCCCTTTTTGGAGTACTATGCCCATTTTTATAAGTACCTGACTGTAGAAGTGTGCCCACAAGAAATATATTATTATTTTTCCTTAAAAAACACCAAAATATACTTTCTGGTTGTGTCCAGACGTATTTCTATGTTTTAACAACATAATTTAGTCCAAGTAATGTAAATGCTTATATATTCTTTATCTAGAAGATATTTGTTTAAAATACTCAAATGAAGGAATTTCCACCAACCCCTCAAGTACATTACTCAGAGACTGATAGAGTTCACTGCTCAGATTTTTTTTCCCAAAGAAAAAACATAAAGATGCTTATTTTAGTTGTCTATTGCAATTAATTTCTTTTCTTGCAATATATATTGTAATTTACAATTAGCATCTAAACATTTTATTTGGGCTACAATTGCTTTTTTTAAAGGATAATTAATTTACTAATTATTAAAAGTAATTATTTACTTGATAAATCAGAACTCCCCCTGGTATCTGAAAATCAGATAGTGTTAATAGGCAGTCAGAGTGTTTAATAGGCAGCTATAGGGTCTTTGTTCAGCACAAGATCCTGCAAAATGTGCAACTATAAGAAACACCCCTCACCAGAAATGAACTTTTAATTTGTGAGAGATGATTTAAACTTATACATTACTTTACTAATACAATGCTATTGGACTTACGACCAGGCTTTTCTTGAAATGGATGTACAAGAGGAACAAATAGGTAAAGGTCAAAGCAGAACTCAATTGTCAAATAATTACAGGATCTTCCATATTTTTCTATGTTCTCTTTGCATGAGAATTTTTCTCCTCCTACTTAAATTTTCAAGTCCTTCATCTCAGTCAATGAAGCCTTATGCCAATAATGTTCCAGATTGAAGCCCCACAGGGAGTTTTTCTCACTATGCCACTGAAAAGATGCCAACAGACACAATTCTGTTCCTCCATTCAAGCAGCAGCTGTAGTGCATTCATAAGTATGAGCTCATGGGAAGGAGATGAAAAGTTAAATTTTGTTCATTTTGGTGAACATGAAGTACTCATTCTTGACCACATGTGTAGCCAAGGGGAGTGCCCATTGGATGTGAAAACTTCTTTCAATTAGGTTCTTAGGGACATGGTTTAGTGCTAGAGTTAGGTTGTGGTTGGACTCGGTATACTTGAGAGTCTCTTCCAGCTGGAACTATTCTACGATTCTAAGAATTTTGACCTTGCAGACCTGGCCATAGTTTAGTCCTTAATTTACATCAGTGCTCATTTTTGATTAGACAAGCAAGGAAAAAAATACCTTAAACTAATAAGATCCTATTACTTACAGTTTCTCTAAGCACATGCTGTCATTTAATGCAGTAAAGATTTTGGAAATTGAATCGAGAACTGCATTATTCTCCAGTTAAGGTTATCAGGCCACACTTGAGGAGCTCCATGACAGTGATGGATGGGGAATTACCTTTCTCAGTTGCACCCCCAAAACCTCCAGTCTTTCTTATCTGTCATTTACTGCACAAAGAAGGATATTCTTATGCTGACAGTGAAAGAGCTACAATCAAAGGCATAAAATCTGGTGTTGAAACTTGTAAATGCATCAGACAGAGGATGATTCATTTATTATGTATAGAGACCTTGGCTATGAGTTTCAGATTTGGAAGCAAATCAATACTTGGGTGAAAAAATTAAATATTGTTTTCTTAGTTTGAGCTGTGGTCTTGAAAACAGTTCCACACTTCAACTGAAAAATGTGATCTATTACCATCTCTCAATCTAACTACATGAATTAATTAGGCACCTGCATACATGTTGACAGAATAAGGTCCCAAGTTAATAGCAGCATTTCTAATTTACTGACTTTGTCATTCTAACAAATAAAGATTTTTAAAGCGTTTCTGTAGATGAGTTTTCAATGGTACTGAAAGTAAAATCACTGCCAACAATCGAGGCTGAACGGCTGCTGGAGAAAAACTGGGAAAAAACAAAGTTAAAATTACTTCCATCTAGTTTATTGATTATTATTTTTTTAATATCAGCATAATAGAAAAATAACATATTGCAATGGATGAATTCATGTCTTGCTAACAACCTGCATTTTCTTTTGAACCATCCTGCTCCACACGGAAAATACTTTCTCAAAAGCTTTCTTGCTTTTCTCCCACCATGCCCATATCTCCTACACATTCAAATTATCAATTAATTACAGATTTTCTAAAAATAGATTTTCTATGGATTTTTTTCTCCTCTGGTAATCAGTTTGCATTGCAATGTCTGTATTTAAAAACATAGCCACAAATTTTGTTTAGTGACATGTGAACAATAAATTCACTTTATAAACAGGGAAAAGTTGGGTTACATAATAACATTACTGACATTAAAGAAAAAGGTGTTTAGGCTTTATTGTTTACAGCATTAGAATATTAAGTTTCATTACAACCAAGATTAAGTGAATTCTTAGCTAATTTTATGCACTTTCATGGCCTTGTTACTTAGGCGTGCAAATTCCTCACAAACTTAAGTAGATATGAAGGTTAGTGACCTAGAAATGGAGAAATGCAATCAAGGTCAAGGTCCCTCCAGGTGTACAGGTTTCTAATTTCTAGTGGTATCAGTGGGAGTTGCAAACGTTGGCTTGGTTTCGTCTTACTCATTCCATAATTTTAGGTGCCCATCACCTGGTTGAAAGAGTTTTTAAGTATCTGTAAAAAAATGGTCTGATTTGGGTAAGATTATTCAAGAATGTCACAACAGTCTAAAGGTTTGGACCGCTAAACTGCTAAAATTTGAAGGAAGGATCCTTGAAAATCTCACTCAGGGAAGCTGTGCTTCTAAATGAACATGGCTGTCATGTATGTCAAGTAAATCAACAGAACTATCCAGGATGATTGGCAGTATTGTAAGCTAAGAGTTATCAGGGGACACTAATAAAGCAAAAATCCATGCAGGCCACACCACGCTACAAAAAAAACCCAAAACAAAACAAACAAAAAAACCCCAAACAAACAAGTTCTGTTAGGAAAAAAGCCCAGCCATTATGCAGATTTAAGAGGTTTTAGTACAGGGAATTCACAAAGGCATACCTTAAAAATTCAGAGTTTTCAATAAAATTTCCTCCAGTTTGATTATTTATTTCTTTATTAAACCATTGCATGGTTTACTACTGGGAAGTTTAAGTATTTTATACAGGTATTTAAAACATAATTCCTATGGAATATCTGACATATTCTGTCAAAGAGAGTACAGTTTCTCAATTTAGCTTAAAGGATGTAAAAGATGACATCTCATTTAGCTTAAAGTGTTTGTCAAAGTCTGTTTCTAGAAGAATCATAAATTCCTTATCAGACGATTCTACATGTTTAATAAAATGTTTATTAGTCCTTGCTCTCATATCATACAATAATTTTTAACATTTCAGCCATTATTACTATACCGTTAATTAAAAATAAAAAGGCTTATAAAGCTGTATTGAAACAGTATACAATATATAACAATATTAGACTAACTGGTTTTCTGAAAAGCAGATTTAAATATTTTGTGGCTTGGGCTAATGTATGCTTCCATCTATGTATCTTTGTAGAACATACTGTGCATAAACATATCATGCATGCATATATATATAAATAATATTTGGGTTGTCATGGGTGAAGAAATGCCCATGTATAATTATGTGTTTTACATCACTGGATTGGGTTTTCAGAGTGTTTATCATTCTGTGCTCAGAAAAGTGGTCTCTGACTTCTGTTACAGCTAAATACTCAATACAAATGTGAATCCTCATCATCAGTTCATAAAATCATAAAATCATAGAACATCCTGAGTTGGAAGGGACCAACGAGGATCATCAAGTCCAACTCTTATATGACAACCCCACAGTTCACACCATGTGTCTGAGGACGTTGTCCAATCTCTTCTTGAACACTGTCAGGCTTGGGGCTGTGACACCTCCCTGGGGAGCCTGTTCCAGTGTCCAGCACCTCCGGGTGAAGAACCTTTTCCTCATGTACAACCTAAACATCCCCTGGCACATCTTCCTGCCATTCCCTGGGTTCTGTCATTGGTCACTAAAGAGAAGACATTGGCACCTGTCCCTCCTCCTCCCCTTGTGATGAAGCTGTAACCGCAATGAGGTCTCCTCTTAGGGTCCCCTTCTCCAGGCTGAACAAACCAAGTGACTTTAGCTGTTCCTCATACGGCTTCCCCTCCAAACCCTTCACCAGCTTCGTAGCCTCTTCTGGACACTCTCTAGTAGCTTTACATCCTTTTTATCCTGCGGTGCCCAGAATCACACACAGTGCTCCAGGTGAGGATGTACCAGAGCAGGGTAGAGCGGGACAATCCCTTCCCTGTATATCAAACTCTGCATCTCTCATTAATCACTCAGGAAAGAGGAAAAGCAAAAATTAAGGCAAAACTTACAGCATGGGGGGTTAAGCGTGATGGCATAGAAAAGGATGAAACATCACTGTCCGAAGCACAAGGCTATCTTTTCTCTTCTTGCTCTTACCAATTCCTTTTTCCCCATAATATGGAAATGGTTAAAGTATAAATGTAAAATAATTTAACTTCTTTACTGCACTTTGCAGTAAACACAAGACTTTCAGGAAGAATCAGCCTTCACTGCCAACAAACTGCACCACTGGCTTAGCTGCGGACCATAAAACCAATGTTCTCAAGGTGCCTTGAATTTATGGCCAAGCCCTGACCTTCTGGCCCGTATGTCTTAAGTAAATCTTCTGAGAATTCACAGAAGGTTCCTATTTAATCTGTGGGTATATGCTGCTACGCAGTATAGACATGGTAGACGATCATATAATGAAAGAGTACGTCTCAACGCATACAAAGAGGACAACTAATGACGGCTACAGGGACATATGTGGCTCACAATTTCATATGTCTCGCTCATTCTCCTGCCTACATGTGCAAATCAAAACCACATACAATGAGTACCCCCAAAACATTATTGCTACTAAATGGAACTCCCTTCTACTTAATGCTTCAGATAAAAGGTAGCTGCAGTTCTTTGAAAAATCCCTTCAAGAAAACAGTTGTGTTCTGTTGGACAAAAAGTGGCTTATGTAACACAAGCAAAACACTCTGGCTTTAGCTATAAGTTTGTGTATATCTGTTCGTAGGTGTGTGTAGGCAAGGGGATGCATGGAATGCCAGTGTTTTTATTTTAAAATATTATTGTACAATTCACACTTACATTCACAAAATATACTGTTGGAGCTAGTCAATGTTCACTGCATTTTTCTACCTATATTTTCTAGACTTGGTATATATTTTTTCTACCTCCACAAGTATCCTCCTTACTTTAAGAAATGGCTCTTAAGAACACAAGATGTTTTTGAGAAAAGATTTGAACAGCAGCTAGATAATAATGGTTTACAAAAATGGTCACTTTTATTATATTAACCTACCATTCATTATCAAAGATACCTGGAAACATCCAAAATAGATAATCCTAGTCTTTTTACACTCTCCTGCAGTTAATTTGCTTCCAAATCCCCAGATTTCTTTAATTTTGTCATCCCTATATCTTGACCTTTTTCCATTTCTGGAAGATCTTTAGGTCATGGAGATCAAAGCTGAAACAACTATTTGGGGTGCTCAGTGAATATCCTCCTTGAAGTACAGTCCAACATTTTAAGCACCAAATTGAGGATGGTTGTGCACAGAAAAGGTATCATTGCCCAGCTGCCCATAATGATACCGTATTTTTTTCTGAAAGGATGAATTACCTCAGAGCCTGTCAGTGTAGATAATATAGTTTAAGTTGTTCCATTTGCCTAGAGAAATTAAATAAAATTATCTCTTATTGTCGTCTTTCTGATGAGGAAACTCCCCTATTCCCACCGGCCAAACCATCATTTTCCTTTTGGCAAATTTTGCTTCTGTCTATTCACCTGTTAATTAATACATTATATAACACCAGCCACAGTGGTGACCCCTGAAGCATCACAGGATTTATCTTTCTGCCTGCTGAGAAATGGTCATTTATGCTGTGCTGGTGCCTTGTAACCAGTTCTTAATCCATCAAAGTCTTTAACATTCACTCCATGGTTACCCATTTTCCAAACAGCTGTGTGTGCAGGACTTCATGAGCAGCCTTTGAAAAATCTAAATCAATTACGTTATATTCTCCTTTAGTGCTACATTCTATTTTTAACCTCTGAAAGTAGAGAGAAAAAGAAATAGTGTTTTAGCTTTTAGACACCATGGAGATTCATACATCTCTTATGTGTTGCATTTAATTGGTTTACGATATATTTTACGTGGCTTCTTAATGTATTCCTCTACACACTGAAGGCAGTCTCTCTGTTTAAAAATCGCTTGGATCAAACTAAGCGCTGGTGGAACATACTATTGGGTATTCTCTGGTCCTTTTGTAAAACACCTTTTTAAAATAATCCATTAAATATTTTTTGTTGGTGATACCTTGACCTCTGGATTTCAGTTTAGCAAAACTTGAACGAAAATTCTACAGTGCTTTGCAGAATAAAAGTCATAATTTCATCAAAACCCCTGGATAAACGATCTCATGTTCTCGGGATTACGGTACCCAGAAGTTGTACTATAACTACCTGAAACATCCATAAAATATGAATTTAACATAATTTATTTTTAAAATAGGTTCCGTTTTGCAATTTTCAGCTCTCCCTCACATTCAATATTCTCTTTTCTATTACAGCTATGCTTAAATTCATCTCCTTGCTTCTACATTTTGTTTGACTTCATATCACTGCTGAAAAATCCATCTTTACTACATTTTAGTATTAGCTTTGATAATATCATTGAGCTGCCTTTTCCTAGTGATAAATATCTTTCAAGTTTATCCTAGTCACACTGATAAAACTCTCACAGGCTTATTGCTGAATTGTCAGTAGTGCTGATTTTGAGCTTTAGTTCATTCTGATAAAGACAAAATAAAATAATTGAGTCAAAACAGAAGTCAGAAACTGGCCTACTAAAAAAAAAAAAAACTAGTTACAAAATTACTAGGATATTTTTAAAAACATGCTAAGAACTGAAACTCTAATTTCTGATCTGAATCAGACAATTCCAGATTTCCTATGTCCTTTCCAGGACTGAGTAAACCAAGTGCTATGGTAGTGGCTCTTCCAGGATGGTTTTCAGACATCACAACACTAAATGAAGGAGAACAAAAAAAATATTAGAAAGCTTTTGCAGCCCCTCCCAAACAGTTCTTGTTTCGTTTGTTTCACCTTTTCTCCTTCATTTCCCATTCACTTCCTTTCATTAAAGCCCTGCAATGTCTACTCTAGTTCCTAATTTAAATTGAACCTTCTGACCTTTAAAGAACGTTGCAGCTTCTTCTCCTCCCCGCATCTCAGAATTCTTGAAAAATAAAATTCTACCTCATTGCCTGTTACTTGATTCATTTCTATGGACAACTCTTTTTACCTGTTCAGAAACTCATGCTGCTTCTTTTCAGTTGTTACAACTTCTCAAGCAACTGCTGACTGGACTTCTATCTTCTTATTAAAGTCAATGGAATGTTCTGTTTTTTCTATGTTGAAGTTGTCCCTGCTCATTGCAGGGGAGTTGGACGAGGTGACCTTTGAAGGTCACTTCCAACCCAAATATCCTATGATTCTACTCTTAGTTGGGACAGAGTGCCGAGCAGTATGAATCATCTCAATATTAAAACAGAAATTGTGTTCTCTGTTTTGTCTTATTCCTTTCCCTTGCTTTTCATCACCTTCTTTTCCTTTTCTTTCTCCTGTCTTTTCCTTTCCATGTTTCTCTACTTCACCACGGAGGTGCCCAGGCCCGGGGCTCCCCCCAGGGAGACCCTGGCCCTTACCCTTCAGGAAATGAAGCTAAAGATAATAGTAAAACTCCAGAGTCTTCCCCCTACCCCAAAAAAACAGATGTACATACACTAAAAAACAACCAACCAACCACCAACCAAAAACAAAACCAAAAATCCCAAAACACACAACCCACAAAGAAACAACCAACAAAGTTAGACCCTGAAGCTCTGGTTTATTCTTGCACATAATTAACGTTCACTAATTCTTTGAGTTTTGTGTTTGTTCCTAGACAGCCCTGTAGACTCTGTGGTTTTACAGTTTTAATTTCGGATTTATAAGGAAGTCAGCAAGTGAGAGCCATGTGTTTCTTTTGGTTTTAAAAGAAAATAAAAGTACACAATTTTAAGAAGACATTTAGCAACACGTCACTCCCTAATCCTGCTGTCAGAGATAAAAATCTGTCCTCTACCAAGTGCTTGGCTACAAGGCCATGGCTTAGTCAAAAGTGAGAAAGAAAGCACTAAAACACTAAAGAAACCCACCCTATGTATTGCAAAGGCTGTAAAATAAAACAACAAACAAATATAATTTTAATGTGAAACCAGTTATTAAACTAAGGTTTGCACAGTGGCAAGTTCTCAAAACCTACCAGTATTGCTTTCATTAAAGATTAATTTTCTCCCCCTCCCAACATTAGCAGGGTGTTTCTCTTTCCAAAACAGTGAATCCATATTTCTGTGGATCAAATCCAGCACTCATATAACAATAAGAAACCCCTGGAAAAAGAGGCTTAACAGAGGCTTTCTTTTCCTGAGCTGATAGATAAAAGTAAATAATAATTATAAGGGGAAAGGTAATGTGCTTACTTCCCTTCATTTGTCATGAAAATATTTTTTCCCATCTTTAAAAGCACTTCATTTAAAAATAAATGTTCTGTTCAAAATAAGAAGGAACACAGATGAATAAGATAAAGTGTTCACAATTTTGTGTCTCAGAGAGATTTTGATATGTGCACCTGGGGGTGGAGCCTGATAACCCTCATCATTCTTGAGTGTTTGATAAAATCTGCACAGGATCTCAAGGTGATGAATAGAATTAATAGATAAATATATGCATGTATTCACAGATACTCAAATCTCTACATCCATAGCTACACAGATGTACATGTAGACTAGTTTTGGGGGAGAGGGCAGGGCATAAAAGGGCACAGAGTGGGGTAGGGCGGTCTAAATACCACTATTCTAGAATGACAAAATGAGTCAGTAGATTCTACTTTTTTAATAAAAAAACATAGAGAAATAATAATCAATGCCTTTGTAAATAGCATGAAAAGCTGCGGAAAGAAATTGAGCTGTAATATCAAAGATCCATATTCACATCTGGCATAAATCATTTTATCTTCACTGGTTCCATAGAATTTGGGCACATTCTGTGTTCTGAACTTACATTGCACAATTTGTACATGATGAACAATTCTTAACATTTAAAAAAGATTTTTTTTACATATAAGTTTACTTAGCTTTTACAAAATACAAGATAAGTAAAAACTTTGAAGAGCAGAGACACAGTCTTAAGTATTGAATCTCAGCATTAACAAGTTGATGTTGTTAAGATACACTTAGTCCGAAGCTTCTAGCACTTAGTTATAATTTAAATTATATCAAAAAGTGCATTAAATATGGAATGTATTTACTGTATCTATTATTGATCTATATAACTGTACTTTATAACAGTTACTTACTCTGTTCAAAAATTGTGAATAAAACAATTTACGGAAAATTAGGTCAGAAATTTTAGCTGGATAAAAAGCCTGAAAATGTGTTGTGTTGCTTCTGAAGGCAAAACCAGATTAAAAAAAAGTGTTTTCACCCCGTCTACCCTTCTAGTATACTTTTATATTTTTATATAATCAATTTATTTTATATAATCTAGCAGAGATTTATATCTTTTCAATCAGGTAACATATTTTCAGTTGCTCAAATGTAGTTTCGATGGAAAAATTGTTTTGATTAGAAACACAACTTCAGTCACCAACAAGAACATCCACCTGCACAGGCCAGAGAGTAATGTTTGTAATAATTTTCTACAGACACATAATACATAATCCACCAACTCAGAAAGAACTTGAAGAAAACGCTGTGTATTATTTACTCAGATCATTGAAACTTTGATGAAGTAGACTAGCCTTGATGGAGTACTGAATCTCTTCTTTTATGCGGTTCTTGTCAATATGACTTCTGCAGTAACATTGAGTAGATAATAAAATCATGGTCATTAACTTGTTTGTTTGTATCTTGCTTTCAAGCACAGGTTTCCCTCTGAGTTACAGATTTCAGAGAACTAACTGAAAGTTGCAAGTGACTTACTATAAAATGATATTTCAAGTAAGCTTACCAGTTTCAGAGAGCAGTTTCGTAGCTTCCAGCACCTTCTCAGTATAAACTCCAGTTTCATAGTTTTCCATCTCTGCATTAATGATGTGAATCACTCTGGCTGCACGGCCTCGGATGGCGCCCGCGGTTCTGTCCAGCGTATCGACATCCCCCTCTTGGAGAGCAATCACACACTTGTTCACATCTTCCAGAATGTGGTTTTCTGGAATGTAGGGAAAAAAAATATGGCTCGTTTAATTTCATTCTTCCCCATAGCAAAGCTCACTGATTTGGGGAAATGGCAAATCACAGTATGTTAAAAAAATGATATCTGTCCTTATTCAGGTCTGCAAAACAAATAGCATTCTGTGATACTATGCCACATAAGAGTAA
The DNA here is from genome assembly GCF_036013475.1 of Columba livia. Classification (NCBI taxonomy): domain Eukaryota; kingdom Metazoa; phylum Chordata; class Aves; order Columbiformes; family Columbidae; genus Columba; species Columba livia. Next base: position 4,650,327 of record NC_088605.1, on the reverse strand, counting down.
AAATCCCAAGAGTGATATTTATCTTTAGAGCAGACTGGGCTATATCTTTCCACCTATATTGTGAGTACCAACCTGTAACTCTATGATGAAGTCACATTGCTTTCACGCATCACACGGATTTTTATTATAATGAAAGTGTAATAAAAATCAATTCAAAAAGGAAAGCAGTCAAATATTATGCAGATGTTCTATTAAACAGCTGGGCAATTTCTTGAAGATGAATTTTCACATTCTTACAAACATTTAATATTTTTGGTGCATTTGTGCCTACATATGACACAGTATAACTGTCCATGTTCTGAAGTAAGAGTTGACACCACTGAGTTTGCTCAGATGATGTAATATTAAGTAGGTTTCCTGAAATCTGGGGACCTGCATTGTTTTTTCTTGGCTCAGAATCATACCATCTACTCTCATGTGCTGTATTATCATAGTTTATGTAGTTTTCTCACATACAGATAATCTGAAAGGATCAAGCAGATTTTGACTAGGTCAGATAAAATTTCCCCACAGCCAGGACAGTTAAAAATCATTTCAATAATAAAATCATGGCTGAATTTCAGATGTGAGTAAACTCACTCTGAGAAACTCAGTGATTCTACACAACTCACTTTTCTGCCACAGCCACCACTAAACTAAAAATTAAATGCTCTTCTTTGCAGTAGTAATAAATAAAACAGAATCAGTGCATCAACTGCTTTTTGTTCATTATTCTCGCCCACAAAAATAGAATGATACACTAATCTTCTCTGTTAAAAATCCCAAGGATGGATCATTTGAGGGTTTCAGAAATGATTGACATTATGTTGAATTTTAAACCGTAACAACTGTGAATGAAAACTGGAAGTGTCCTGAGCTGTGAGTCAGAATAACTTGTAGGGCTAAATTCTTCATTTAAAAAACTCTCTATCCATATCTAAAAAATGTTGTTCTGCTAAAATTTTTCTTCACTATTTTCTACTCACCATTGCTATTCATCTTTACCATGGCATAGCCAAATTTTGCCAAACAAGAAGCACTTTCTGAATATAAACAGATGCAGCATTTGGAATATAAAGTAACCGACATAAAGCTATGGTCAAACTTCTTTTGGTAGCCACCGTATTGATAAAACATGCCATCAAGTGTGATGCTTCATATGAAGAGGAAGAGGTATCTATAACCAGACAGCAGCCAATTTTCAATGCTTCACTGGTTTAACATCCAAAAATAAAAGTACTCGGTGTAAGCTGAGCCTTCCAAGCTTACAGCTGGCAGCAACAGGCTTTCTGGACGCATGACACATTTTCTCACTTCTAATAGATAAAGATGTATGTGGATAGTATTAGAAAAAAATCTAAACCCAACAGAAATGTTACTTCTCATCTGCCTTGTGAAGTTTGGATCTAAGTCAAGACTATGTTTGATATGAGAAAAACAAACAAAACAAAGTCATTCATTCAAGTTTTATGGATACAAGTGTTAGGAGTGAATAAAATCCTCAAACAAATAACCAAATGGCCATTTAAGCATGTTTGCCATCTCTTAGGCTTGTGGACTGGGTCTACAGTTTACAGCTTGGTCTGCCCTTTCCTTGTAGAACTAGGTCTGTTATGAAGTGCCTCTCACCTCCAAATCTTGAATAAAAAAAAAATAAGTGTTACCAATTGTGAAGCATCTTTATATTCTGAGAGCTCATTTTCATTTTCTTGTCATGGCTTGCAGTAAACACTCCAGCAGTGATGTTTGAACAGTTGAGTGTTAATTATACTAAACCAAACAATTCCCTGTTACTAATAATAGTGGGATACAACTAAACAAATGAACAAACAAAAAGGTTTATTTTTAAAGGATATTTTTTTGTCCTCTAAAGATCTTAAACTTTTATTAGAAAAGTTAGCAAATGTCAAGTAAAAGAATGTAGAATGAAACACAAAATTAAGGCAAAGATATCTCCTGAAGATTGAGTCTTCTGTGATGTTCAGTTTAGAGTAAGTTAAGCACACTGGGCACATTCTGTGTCCTTATTCACAACAATGAAATACACCTCTTTCAGATCATAATAAGAAAATGAGTTTTCTGTGGCAGACAACCCAAGACATGCAACACTCGCAATTATAGTACTCATTGTGTATGACCATATTATAACAAAACACTCTGCTACAAGTTGCAGCACTTTACGAGGAGGATGGAGAAAGGGTCATGACTCAACGTCCTTCTCCATCCCTTTGTTATATAAGGACTAAGGTACTTTGTTTTTGTAGAAGTGCTTGCTTTGCATTGTAATCCTTCCCAGCAAGGTCAGAGAGGTGCTAAAATTTGCTGTTTCTTATGCTACTTTACTTCTCTCTGGTTGCATTGCTACATCAATAACTCAGGGACACATAAGTGCTTCCCAGCTCTCTGAAAATGTAGACACTGGTCATGTCCTGAAAACATACCTAGATGGGATTCACGTGTAGCATCTGCCTATTTCCCTTCTTTTTATCCCTCTTCATGGCATGATAACCTGGTATGGATGATCAGGGGGCCAGGACTATATGGTACATCTGCCCCACTGTTTAGACACAAATTATCTGACCCAAGTGACAAAATGAAGTAAGGAAAGTTCTTCTTTCCTCCTGTTGCCTCCAACTGCACAAGGAGTCTGACAGTTCTTATAAATACAGTCAACAAGGTCTGGAACACATTTTTAAAAGGCGGCCAAAATCCTACTTTGTGCCTGAGTTAAAACAAAACTTCCCTAGAAATAGAAGCTCAAATAGGATGCTATTTTCTGGTAGATGAAAAGCTAACTATTGCTACCAGGGATTAATTGGCATGGCATGGTTGCTCCTACCGAGTACAGAAGATCAGCATTCCAATAGGAATGGTCTAATGGACTAATGATGCTTCAGTAATTATAGCTTTTCTCTTCTCTTAACCATTACTTTAATTTAGGAGTTTATTTTTAGAAGAATCCCTTATCCCGATACCTGAAACTGAGAGGAAATCGTCCACCGAAGTGATGTCGTCAACAGCTTCAGTGAGAACTCGCACTTGTTTCTCCCACTGATCTTTAAAGACATCCATGTTGTCCTGTGCAACTTTGCTCTGGGGTCTGGCAGCCAATGTGAGAGCAGCATTTATTACCTGTTGTTCAAAATCATTCATTACGAGAAGTGGCAAAAGTTTTTTCACAAGGGAAAGAACAAATAGATTATGGATGGTGTTAAAAATATAGTGTTACACCCCATCTGATATGCAGGTCTCAAGATACAAATGGATTTTTCACAGTTCCTGGAAAGGAGGCAGCAACGTAATGACAAAGGCAAGGCTATAATCTTCATCTAGGCTTTTTTCTCAGCTAACTGATGCTTTCTAATGCCAAAAGAGTAATTTTTAGCAGGCATCTTACTTACCTGTGGGCAGAGACTATCAATCTGTGTTGCTGCCATACGGACTAACTTCACACCTTCTTCATTATTTGAGATCGAACAGGCCAGATTTGCAACCTGCAATGAAATCAGCAGAATGAGAATTAAGTTTTAGGCAAGCAGGCCATTTTATACCTTTCTCTCTTCTTATTGAGCCTTGCCTAGAGTGAAAGAATTGTATACAAGAGGAACGATACAGCATCTTCTGTGCTTGTGAACAGAAATCCTTGTAGATTACTTTTTACTAGCAAACTGAACTACTGTTTTCATTAGATTTTTCTCAAAATCTTCTATTGCTGTCAAGTATTTTGCAACCTCCTCTATAGCTTGAAAATAATTTCCTGAGAATTCATCTAGAGAATGTAGAATGTCCAGACAAATATCTATACATTTTCACACACAGAATCGACTGGGTTGGAAAAGACCTCAGAGATCATCAAGTCCAACCCTTGGTCCAACTCCAGTCCATTGACTAGATCATGGCACTAAGTGCCATGGCCAATCTCAGTTTAAAAACCTCCAGGGCCACCTCCCTGGGCAGCCATTCCAACGCCTGACCACTCTCTCTGCAAAGAATTGCTTTCTAATCTCCAGCCTAAATTTCCCCTGGCAGAGTTTAAGCCCATGCCCTCTTGTCCTATTGCTGGCTGCCTGGGAGAAGAGACCAATCCCCACCTGGCTACAACTGCCCTTCAGGTAGTTCTAGAGAGTGCTGAGCTCACCTCTAAGCCTCCTCTTCTCTAGACTAAACAAGCCCAGCTCCCTCAGCCTCTCCCCATAGCTCTTGTGTTCAAGTCCCTTCTTTCCTTGGAGTTTCTTTTTCTTTTTATTAACCATGTCCACTATGAATAACAGCAATCAGGCTCATCCATATACTCCCTGCTTTGCAAAATGTAGAATCTTTCATGTTCTAACATATGGAATTGTGTTTTTCTACCTGTGAATAAAATTCTGGTACTATCACTGATACTGGGAAGCTACATATTTCTCTAGTATCTTTGTTGTTTTGGATCTTGATGGTTTTATGCATGTTAAAATTGTTTTAATTCTCAGGTGTATCTATTTATTTCTATGTGATTGTCTACCTTAGAGTAAATGTTCATTAGCAAAAGTATCACAACTCGATGATGTGAAATGTCTCAGCTGAAAGCCTTATTCTGGAATGTATGCCCGAAGATCTCAGTCAAAGATGTAGGTATCTACATGTGTTTTCTCTGGCACAGTTTTGGGAATGCTGAATCTCACAAGACTCAAGGTTGTTTGGATAAGATGAAGACAGGGGAGATATAGAGAGGGACTTGAATGAGATCTAGAAATCAGGCCATGACTTCAGACACTGCAGAGCTGTGTCCCTGTAGCTTGGATATAAGTGGCAAAGCATGCAGATCATGTTCTCCCAGTTCATACAGTGCTTCTTGCAAAAAAAAAAAAAAAAAAAAAAAAATCCATTCCCGAAAGTCCTGTGTGAAGTCCATGATTCTGCTGTGGGTTTTCCAGACAGCAACTCATAGAATCATAGAACAGAATAATAGAATCGTTTCAGTTGGAAGAGACCCTCAGGATCATCAAGTCCAACCATAATCTAATCTAACCTAACCCTAGCACTAAACCATGTCCCTAAGAACCTTGTCTAAATGCCTTTTAAACCCCACCAGGGATGGTGACTCCACCACTGCCTTGGGCAGCCTGTTCCAATGCCATGAAGAATTTTTTCCTAATATGCAATCTAACCCTCCCCTGGTGCCACTTGAGGCCATTTCCTCTTGTCTTATCACTTGCTGTTTGGGAGAAGAGACCAACACCCTCCATGCTACAACCTCCTTTCATGTCACAGTGCACATGACTAAGATCATCGGTGATATTAAAATCACAAGTGTACACTCTGGGAGAGGAGAACACAAGATGTGTTTTTTCAATCATCAAAAAGTATGGCTCGTCACTCTAATCTACATTAAAATAAACTTATAAAATTTCAAGTATGCTTCCTTGATTCACTGTGCCTGAAGGCATAACTATAAGTTGGAAATGATTCATAAATTAGTTCAAATACCCCCATCTTTCCAATTTTCCTCCAGTCTCCCTTTGTGGTATTAATTTGTTCTCGTTTCCAGTGTGTATCGCCACATTAGCCCTGGTCCATCTGTTCTGCATAGAACCTATTTCACTTCACAGTTATGTAGAACGTGGTTTGCATATATCACAGTGCCAACGCCCAGGCAAGAAAAGAACCCAAGGCTTCAAAGAGTCTTGCAGGCATTTCCTAGTCAAGATTTTATCATAATGTTGTGGTTTTTATTTTCATTTCCTGATGAGACAAATGAGTTAGTCTGTTTGTTAACAGCCTTACAGCGCTCATGTCAAAAACATTCTCCTAAGCTGACATCTTTTAATTAATTTACCATTTTCTGTATCACTTCTTTGCACACATCACACAAACCACTTTAATCTTCATGAGAAACAAAACCTAAGCAGGATAATAATTAGAATGCAGTAACACGAGTGGGAATTACAGGCCTTAAAAACTCACAAATGGTATTAAGTTGGGCAAAGTTATCTTCTGTATTTTTTTTCAGATCGCCCGTTTGTTTTGTGATTATCATGATGAAAATCTATCCTGAGGCCCCAGATGCACCATATTTCTTACTTTTTCTCAAATAGCAGTGAGAGATGTGACTGAAAGGGGCTGGGTGTCATGAAGTGGTAATCAAACCCGTAAGCAGGTCTTTGAGTTCTCTTGGAAGACATCTTCACAGAAAAAAAGACAACCAACCAACCAACAACAACAACTAAAGCCAAAACCAAAAACCCCACAAACAAACAACAACAAATATCCCACAACCATAAAATAAAAAATATTACACTGTTTGGATGTTACTATCAATACAAAAAGAACAAAAATGTAATCTGCAGCTACATTAAATAGGCATCAAAAAGCATTACAGTTATCTGTTTAAAAACAATAATTATGCATATAGTGAATAATCTTAATCTGAATAGTTTCTGTGGTGTGTTTCAAGTCCTGTATCATCAGCAGTCAGAAAGCAATATTCCTTTCAGAATTCAGCAGGGAGTACCAGCCTTTACCATGGGAAGATCTGATTATGTCAAATGAGCACACAGATAAGCAAATCCTACAAAGGTAGATGCAATCTGGATAAAATTGAATTTAGCATTACGAATCAGAAAAAACTATGACTTTACCCAAAACTTATTTTTAAAGCAGGGCAAGAAATAGACATTACTTGCAAAAGCCTGTGTTTCGGTGCTGTTGTGTAAGCATGGATCTGTGAAATAGCACAAGTTCTAAGTGCACTCAGTCACCAGATACAACACTATTTAATTATTTTGACTGACTTTCTTATCAAGTACACCATCAAATTACTATCAATTAAGGTTTTTGGTGCTGCAACATCCATACACATAAAGCATGAGGTAATTCAACATGGTTTAGCCTACTATAAATTCAGCAATCTCAGAGAGTTTTCCTACTTAAAACTATGAACAAAAAAAGCTTAGACTCAATTCCACCCCACGTAGCTGAGATATTTTGTATAGGTGCTAAGCTGATCACTTTCGATAATGCACAAAAAGAGAAATGGAGATTCCAGAGACTGTTTCAGATCTTCGGTTGACTATCTCATCCTCTATATATATCTAGTTTATTATTTAAACTTGGATTATAGCTGGTTCTGATGATTGTTGACAAAGGTATTACTGAAATAAGAGAGGTTTTAATGGTGCATTATAACTTGTTTTGCTTGTGTGTATTTAATACAAGTGTTTTGTGAAGAACCGAAGACTTTTTAAGTTTGGGAATTTATTTAATACACCACTCCTGAGTTGGATGGAACAGATAAAATAGAAAGGAAAATAAAAAGGCTGAATGTTATCATGGCTGCTAATTTGCCAAAACTTTGATTTCACAGCCTTCCACTTCAAGTGCTCTGTCTCCACTAAAGCATTGAAGAGGAGATTTCATGTGAGGCTGTGGAATTAACTAGATTTCTTTCTTTCTTTCTTTTTACTAATTTTCTGGAGCATTCTGAATTCACTGATTGCCTAAACAGAACTTAAGTTTGTATTATGATTAATATGAACTGTCTGAAGAGTATTTATATGAATGAATACATTTTAAATACCAAAATCAATGAACTGTGAATCATCCTTGAAATGCGTGGGGAACCTAATAACAGTGAAACTGCTGGGTAGATAAAGATTATTGTTCAGAATTTCAGGTCTGCTAAGCTACTCTTGTGCCATCAAAACAATTGCTAAATGCCTTAAACCTGCCCTACAAGAGCACGGAAAAGTAATGAGCAAGAAATTATACACTCCAGCTCCAGTGATGCTGTATTTCTCTAAAATCACTAAAGCCACTGAACCAGTTCTAGAACTGGGGAGGTCAAAAACTCTGTACTAACTCCTTCAAATTAATTGTCTTATCATTGGCACAAATAGCACAAGATATAACTCTACAGTTTGCTAGGTATGTATCTTTGATCATGCAAATAGTTCCAATTCTTTAAAATATATGCAGGATCAGTCCCAATAAAATGTATTTGCATGTATTTGGTTTTATTTCAGCCTCAAGCTGTTTCTTTCTTTGGATTAGTGTTTTTTCATTGCATTTGCCACACAAACTACCTAGGACAGGAAAACTGCCATAAAATTGCACCCCAAGTTTCAAAAGTAATCTTTAATACCAGTTTGCTTTATTTTTACGCTGAGGAAAATCAGATGTAGTTACCTTTCATTGTGCTTCTGAACTAGACTATTTCCAATTTTGACTTGTAGTCTTTGTATTATTAAAGGTAATTATGGCAATCATGATGTATTGACCTCTGGTTCAAACTTAAATCCAAAGATTTATTGTGGCTGCTCTGAATTTAATATATGTGGAAAGTTCCAAAAAATAAATTCATCATTTGGAGCAAAAATGTAAAAAAGGGGATCAGCATATTCTATAGCAAAGGAGCAATACGATAACAAAGGCTGTAGAATGTTGTAGCTAACGTAAATATTCCGTTATTTTTCTTTCTACCATAGTTTGCTTAGAAGAAAGGGTACAAAAAACTTGATTTAGATTCCCCAACCATTTAACCATTCTAAGGTAGAGAATGTAATCCACTTACATCTCAGTTGTGTCTATTCTTTGTATATATTTGGTTTTAACTTTTGTTATGTGCATATTTCTTATTTATGTCATTTTCACTGTAATTAATGGATTGGAATATTAGGAATAAGAAAATTTACAACTAGGTTTACAACAAATTTACAACTACGTTTTTTTAGGGAAGCATGGAATAACTTTGAAAAACCTCAAGACACCATCAGAATTATCTGTCTACACCACACATGTGAGAAATTGAAACTTTCTGAGTTACTCAGCTTGAGTTGAAGGTGATTTAAGTAAGAGACTTCTATAACATTTATGGTGGACTAAACCCAAGCAAATAACCAGTTACTGTCTTCCAGCTTAAGAGTGGTAACTTGCTGAACTGTGATATCTTGACTATTTGCAATTATTTATCCATCCACTGAGCAAATTATCCAGATATTGCTACAATCTCAGAACCCTTCAAAATTTTGACAAATATTAATGTTGGTAGTGCTGTAGGCAGCCCAGTGACATTCATGGAACAACAAATAGATTTTTTTCTAAAGGAGAGCACAGAATTGAAGCTAAATTACCCAAGATCTTCAGCTTATTTATCCTCCTTCTATTAATTCAAGCATTATATTATGAGCAAAACTCTATTTGTCACTAGACAGGATATTTTTGCACATACACAAACAAGTGCCAAAACCCAAAATGTCACTGAGAGTACATATTGCAGCAGATTCCTCTTTCTCTTCATGCACAGCAGTGCCAATTTGTACTACCAAGAAAATATTAGACTGTGGTCTCTTTCCCAGTATCTATTCCATATGGCATGGGGGGAACCTCATGCTGGATAACATTGCCAATTGTCCCTCATTTATATTAACCAGTCACATAGTTTTATCGAAAATAAGACCTGTATTTTTTAAGCTGTTGGCATGTACATACATTTACATATATTAAAAACAATCTAATTGTACACACAGCAGTAAAAAAGACATTTGTTCTGTAAATTACTAATGATCTGATTTGTGGGGTTTGATGTTTCCACCAATTTTTTTTTTTTAATACCATACTCATATACACACAATATATTAATTAATATAAACTTCTCAGACATTTACAATACTCTGTACAAACCTAAGCAGGATAGTAACAGCAGGATGTTAGAAAGCTACAGAGAATTTTAAGCACAACAGTTAAATCTTTTATTTCATGTCTTACATGCCGCCCACTGAACTCATGAAAAACTCTTTTCTTCTCAAAAGGTCAACAGCATATTCACTCATATTTACTACAGGAATAAGGCTTTTCTGCTCACTCAAACTCCCTTCAGACTTCCCCCATATCAGATTTAGCTGAAAGAGCTTTAAGAGATTGCTGCTTTTGGTAAAGTTTGAAGTAACTCTGATTTGAACAAAGTGAGTGGGTCTTAGACTGAGATCTTTGAAAGAAACTTCAGAGTGTTAGAAGCCTCATGTGTACTAGAAGATCAACTCAAAATGCAAAAGGATATTCAGAGTAAATACTGCTGCTCTCTCCCCCCCCCCTTTCTCTTTTTAGATGGAATTTGACCATCCAAATCTCTTCCTGAGGGCAAATTTCTACACAACACTGATGAGCCACAACTGTGATAAATATGGCTGATTGGAAGCACAAGAAACCCCCTACTGTGGTTTGAAGACCTACTAAAAGAAGAGGGGTACAATGTTGATGTGTATCTGTGATTTCAGACCCACTGTCCAGGTCATTCTGATTTCTCAGTAGGATCAGCCCAAGCATTCACCATGAAACACAGAAGAAAGCAAATTGATTACAGAAAAGGTAGGTGATCGTTTCAGAGCATTTTCCCAATTTGCACTGAAGAAAATAACACTGTAAACCTCTTCAGTTTCATTTGTAAAATTATTGAAGCAATGCTGTTGGGCACTTAGGGTGGAGCACTGTCCAGAACCATCACCCTGCATCCTCAGCTAGAAAAACAGCTCAGAGGTGCTCCAGTTGCCATGCATGAAGACCTGATCCTGCAATTAATAGTCTAGGCATACATCTGTTAAGGCTTCTGTGCTCCAGCATATCTCTAAATAGCCTGAAATCCAAGGACCTTAGAAACTTGGGTGCAGATGTTGATTCCAAGAGTTGAAATCAATAGAAACTCAGCTTCACATATACAGGATATCTTCCTTCAATGATTTGCTCACTACGCTGATGTGATTTCTGAATTTTCTCTGTCTACGTGTGTATCCATTGCTGAGGAAATCAACAGCAAACAGCTGCAGTAAACCAAGCAGAAGAGGAGGACTTAGTCTCAAGAACAGTTAAGACCAGATTCCTACTTTAATTTTAATTGGTCTTAAGCAACATAACGTTACACTGATGAAATGCAGCTAACCTTTCTCCTACAAGAAAGCAGCTTATGAAGCTGTAGGGGATCTGTTCTCTATTGTCCATCCATTCAGGTGGGCCATGAAGCTGATACCCTGTTCCAAACTACATAGACTGCCAAGTCTAAGTAGTATACCTGGAACTGATTAATTTGATTTACTGATTTTCTGAGTTAAGGGTATAAATGCATTTTACATTACAATAGTACATATTTATTTTCTTTCTTTCACAGAAAACAAAAGTAAAATGTCCTGCTACAGGAATTCCTTCTGCACAGGTTGGAGATCAATGACCCAGCTTGGTGCTCTTTTACCTCAGGATCAGGTTACATTTCTATACCTGGGCTATTCACACCAAAAAAACAGTGGACAAAGAATACAGAGGTACACCAAAAACTACAGCAGCACATCTGAAATATCAAACAACAGAACCTTTAGACAATAGTAACTGTCCAAAGCATGCAAAATGGACAAAAGAATTTCTTGTTTGGTTTACCAAAAAACAAGGAGGAAATTCAGGGTGTTTGTGTGTTAAACCTTTCTGGTCAATCTGCAATCAAGGCCATTGCTATTAAAACTCATAATGAGTAATGAACAATGTTTACTGAAATCCTCAAGGGGTGAGAGGGTAGTTAGTGTCCTATGGAAACAAGATTTACAGGACTACAATGTGTATGAGTTGATCTCATAAAGCAATTTTGACAACGTAACCCTGGCAGTGCTATAATTAATAGATAGATATTAATAGCAAGTACTTATCAAAGCAATCTACCTATCTAATAACAGTCCACTACTTTTGGCAAACCAGTCACCCTAGAACAGGGATGCATGCTTGACCAGGCTGTGATAATTAAACATTATATTATCAAGAAGCTATATTTTGACAGCTGCTGAAGAAAAGCAGGAGATTGTAGTAGGAACTTGAAAAAGTTCACAATAGTAACAGAAGCTTTGAAGATATTAACACGGTGTGATATCAGACACCTCAGGGTATAAACAGATTACAAATTATAATTACTGATCCCTAAAGAAGCATAACTTGCAAATTATATAGAACCAATTTTAGTTAGCTGACCGATGTGGATGGAGCTGAACTTGACGAAGAATGCAAAAACTAACAAGGAAGACTTCTACAGGTATGTTACCCAGAAAAGGAAGGTCAAAGAAAGCTTATGAGCATGACTAGAAAACTGTGATGGCCATCTAAAGTACATGAAAGTCCACACCTATATTGGGACAAGTGTCTCACTGAGGGAGAATTCACATTTTTTTTTTGCTTTATCTGGCCTTCTTGACAGCCTGGAAGCACTGGGCAGTACAACCACTTATTCAGCCACAGTTCATGATGAGTTTGTCCAGCCACCAAAGGAAACGTAGATAGGAAATATGGAAAGGGGTTTTGAAGATGAGGAAATTAATAGGGATGAAATAATGTGGGCATAAGCAGAAACTAGAGACAATACAGAAGTAGAAATGTGATTCACCATCATAAGGGCTGAAGGAAAAACTACAGGTATTGCATGAGAAGAAAGATTGTTCGTGTGAAACAAATCAGAGATTATCACAGTAGAGTTCATATAAAATGCAATTTTTAATTTTTGTTTTTAAGAAAATGTATTAACTCCCTTGCTCATAGACAAAACCTTGTAAAATACCATGATTGTCTTCATGGAGTGAATGGATTTCTGTTTGGATTAATATTTTAAAGGCTTACAAAGTCACATTGAGAGAAAGATTGATTTTACATGTATCCAATTTTTGTGCAGTAATAGTCTACAAAATGTTTTTTACAATAATTTAGTAATGGTTCAACAGTAATGCAAAATGATGTCATCTGCCCAGAACAGACAAGGAAACAGAACTAGATGTTCCCATTTCCCTTCCTCCTATCAGTATGTTTTAACCTTGGCATGAAGAGAGCTCATATTGGCTCGAAACATCATTTAGTTTTTACTCATCTGCTTAGTAGCCTTTTTTCTTGTTAATGCATCTCATTTTCTCTTGTAAAATTCATATTTATGATAATTATCTTTACAGTATGAGTATCTGACACAAAGAAATAAAGACCCAGGATATTTAACAGAAAAACAATATATGGATTTAAGTGGTATTTTCCCATTTCTGTATTATAAAAAGCTAGCAATTCAATTATTCTTACCTTTTTGTCCTACCACTGTGTAGTCATACTTCTTGCATGATCAGAAACAGATGACTTACATACATTTGTTTAACAGCATCTATATATACCACAACCAAGCTAACCACAACCAAGGCATAGACCTGAGCACTTGCACACACACATCCACCCTTTTCATCTGTAAACATCATCCTTAGCTGAGTTTCAGCCTCATCCTCATAACACATACCTCATCCATATAACACACGGTCTCTCTTATATCTATTAAAAAGGTGTGGGCAAAAGAGATGGCACTGAGAAACCTCACATCTTGATCTGTTCCAACAGGTAAAGGACAATGAGGTGAGAAAAGACATATTTACGTTTACCTCTCTCTCCTCCTCTGAAAGGAGAATACATTAAAAAAAACAAACAAATCAGTATTATTTATTCAATATGTTGGAATTCATATCCTCAAATTATATTTTCTCTTAATTTAAGACTGCTTTCTTCTGTTGGCGTTTCTTTTTTCTTAGAATTTTGGGTTTTGTTACAGTACTAATAAGAATGTAGAAATTTTCACCTTAGTTGTAAACTCAGTCATGCTGTTTATTTGATTAAAAGCTGTTACATTTTGGCTCAATCTTACATTTTATCCGAATTGTCACACATTAGCTATTCTATGCTTGAAAGCTGATTATCTTTTTCAAAGGAATATCGTTAGCCCATTCATATCCAAAACCATTTCAACAAAACCAGGATTATTTACTGTGCGTTAGAGTGCTGTTTCTGGCTTTTTCTTTTACTCCTCAAACCAAAAAAAAAAAAAAAAAAAGAAGTCGTATCACAGAATCACAGATTGAAGTGACCTCAAAAGACCACCCAGTGCAATCCCCCTGCCAGAGCAGGAACACCCAGATGAGGTTACACAGGAAGGTGTCCAGGCAGGTCTTGAATGCCTCCAGATTAGGGGACTCCACAACCCCCTGGGCAGCCTGGTCCAGGCTCTGGCACCCTCACTGAGAAGAAGTTTCTTCTCAAATTTAAGTGGAACCTCCTGTGTTCCAGTTTGAACCCATTACCCCTTGTCCTGTCATTGGTTGTCACTGAGAAGAGCCTGGCTCCTTCCTCGTGACACTCACCCTTTATATATTTGTAAACATTAATGAGGTCACCCCTCAGTCTCCTCCAGGCTAAAGAGCTCCAGCTCCCTCAGCCTTTCATCATAACAGAGATGCTCCACTCCCTTAATCATCCTCATTGCCCTGCGCTGGACTCTCTCCAGCAGTTCCCTGTCCTTCTGGAACTGAGGGGCCCAGAACTGGACACAATATTCCAAATGTGGTCTCACCGGGGCAGAGTAGAGGGGCAGGAGAACCTCTCTCTCTACCGACCACCCCCCCTTCTACTACACCCCAGGATGCCATTGGCCTTCCTGGTCACAGGGCCCAGTGCTGGCTCATGGTCATCCTGCTGTCCCCAAGACCCCCAGGTCGCTTTCCCCTACACACAAATAGTTTTTAATAATGAGTTTTTATATCAAAAGCTCTTCATGTGACTTTTAGCACTAAATGGGAAAAAACCTATACCTAAGAAGTCAAAAGTGATGTCAAAATTCTAAATAGGACTGCAAAGCTCTTTAATACACTGTGCTCTAATTTAAGGTCTTCTTGGCATGTAGTGATCAGTATAATAAGTCCATTGTTTTTGCTATCAGACTTAATGGCAATTATCTGTCTGCGTGTGGGCTCCTTTGCAGCCTGTGGCCAGTGGGTCCATGATAAGACTGCAGAGAGTCTCTCCACCAGTCCACCTTAATAATTTTTAAGCTTTTATTTAATTTGATTCAAACTAACAGGTAAGTCTCAGTTTCCCAGTGAATATTAAATTCTTGAAAATTCAATGAAAATAGGAAACCTTATTAGCCTCTTAATACCTCTTTGAGGAATGAGTTTAAACTCATCTGTATAGATGAGAGATTTCATAAATTCTCTGGGAAAAGCTTTGGCTGGATATGTCTCTTGACCACAAAATACAAATCTCTAAGAAACCAGGATTCATACTGACCAGCGTTTACTGAACTGCCTGTTTAATAAAAGACAAGCTTCTTCCTACAAAATACAGCAAGAGTTGCACATTGGAAAAACTCTTTTAACTTGGAAGCAGGAGAGTTACTGTGTTCCTGAGGGGTTACACGTTGGTTATGGGAAAACAGGATTGCAGTAAGAAGATGTTTTACCATGCTTTTATAAGAGACTCGTGACTTCTGTGATATGTTGAAACTAACACTTTTAATATTGCTGTGGGCATATAACCCTAAATTAGGCTGAGGAATTGCTCTGGCACTTTGGTTTCTTGTTTCTGGAAGAACTTTTCAGTAAATCACCTTTAAAATTAGCCACAGGTGAATGAGTGAATGAATTACAAGAGTAGATTTTCCCACTGTGTTGATTAGGAAGTTATCCTCCATCAAATCACAAGTCATCAAGATCTGTTTTCAGATTAAATGATTTCTGAGGCATCATTCTGGAATAGGAGAAAACTGAAAACCAGGAAATGCAAGGACACATACAATAAAATAGGCCATTCTTAAGTCTCCTCTCAGGCCCATTCCATGCTGTTTTGAGCAGCAGTAGTTGCACCCATGAATATAACCAGATAAAGTGATACTGAAAACAGTATTTTTTTTTTTAACCCATAGATTACCTGTCTGCGGAGCAGGTGAAGAATAACACCTCCCTATGTCCTTTATTTAGAAGCAGGAAAATCAATTTTCTCTTAATATTGGGAACATTCTAGCCAAATCTGATTAGTTTCGTCAAGAGACTAGACACCACAGGAACAGTCATTTCACTACACCAATATAAATATAATGTTACTACAAGTACGGAAATCAGAGCCGAAGGGAAATTTGACAGATGATGCTCCTGTCTGAAGGCAGGATCAGCTGTACCTAAACCATTCTTGGCAGATGTTTGTTTCATTTAATCGCATGAGTCTGCACTGATACCAGTTCTATGGATTTCTATTCCTGTAAATGAAACATTTAATTAGGGAAAACAAATAGCAAGACTGTGTGACGAGGTCAGATTTACTAGACCAACTGCAATGCGTGTGCACTAATCTGCGCTCAGGGCCCATTCAAATGCATATTAAGAGATGGAGTAGTGACAGGAAAATAGAAAAAACAAGCAAACAACACAAATCCATTTTTCTTTCCTCTGCATATTTCTCCTTTGCAAGCTCACTGTTGGCTAAAATCTGGATCTGAGCTATTAGACTTTGTGATTGAAGAAAACAAGGGAAAAAACCATTTTTCTACTGCTCAGCAGTAGACAGCTAAAAGGGCGAGGGAGAGGAATGGCACAAGTGGTCTGACAGTTTTTGGCTGAACCAAGCACAAAACAGGGTTTTGTCCCAGAGACAACAATTCCCAAATGGCAACACAATGTGTTGCAACTTTCTTCAAAAACTACAGACTGCTATCAAATCTTTGATTCTCTTCTTTCCCTATATTTAGCATTATATGGCCATCAGCTTCAGGAGAATTAATCCTGATTTACATCACTGTGAGTGGCAGGAGAAGTGAGCTCAGTAGTTTGAGGATATTAGATGTTGAAGGCATTTATTTGCATAACACAAGGAAACCAATTCAATTTGTGAGTCAATAGAAACATAACCTACCTTAGGCTGTTCCCATCTGAGAAATTACATTTTCTAAGAGTCAATAGTTTGCAAGCTATTACCTGCTACCTATTATGCTAATATTACACTGCAGTCTTAAAAAACACATCAAGAAACAATGTAAAATCATACAGAATTATGTGGTAACACAAGACTGACACTCAAATTAGGTTGGGAATATGTTCCTGCGATGCTTGTTCACCTGTTTGGTCAAACTGACAAAAAGTAACATCGTGCAAACAGACATAGGATATTCATGTAACTCTTAAGGATTCTTTGATTATGAAAAGTCTGAAGAAAGAAATATTATTTGATGTAGCAATCAGAATGAAAATTCCTAAATTTTCTTTTCCTAGCTGTCAAAACCCCATATAAATAATGGTAAATGGATTTTGCTGAGGGTATTCTAATAGAACATATGTTGAGCAAACACTGGTGTACTTAAGATCAGCTTTACTCATTTTAGAAGTTCACAGAGCAGCTGATTTTCGTGTTGTGTTATTCCCAGTTTAGGCAAGCATTCAATTTGAGAAGGGAGCACAGAGGTGATTTACATTTAGTATCTCGATCTCATTTCAAGAGAATGGCTTAAATGCAAACATAGTCAAGTTGAAAGTCTTAATGTTCTACTTGAATTCACATGATTTATGGGAGGGAAAAAGCCTACACTGTTTAAACAGGCTGAGAAGTGCTAGTTTCATCTACATGGACTAAAGGAACCCAAATTCAAACAACACTCAAAACTAACTTTTAACACTCCAGCTGACATTCAACACTGACATTCAAACTTGCATTCCAGCTAAGAATAAATCTTCTTTTGAAAAATCCTAAATGTAAAATAGGGCAGATACCACATTCATCTATACAGATATAATTAGACATACTGGACTGAATTCATGTTCTTACCCTGGATTTATGCAGTGTAACTGAAGCCTGCTTCTCAGTCTTCAGACCAATGCCAAATATGCTTCTGAGAGTGGTCAAGTGACAATTCTTTCTCCTCAGAAACATAATGCAAATTGGAATCAAGATGCCCAAATATGCCAGTGCAAGCTTGCAGTATTACCATAAAAAACTGAAGTATTTTGAAGCATTTTTATCCATTTTCAGAATCACTTGTCGGCTTTAGTGAGACATCCTGCACATTTGAACTGCACTCTTCTATTCCTAAATCACCTACAGGGAAGTACTGCTTTTCCTTTTTTTTTTTGTTAATAAATGTCTGGTTTCAAAGGATAGCGGTCTCTGCTTTCCAGCTATCTTGATATTAATCTCAGTATATGCAAGGAGACCATATAAAGTTAAAGGCTAACAATCCTGACTTGCCCAACTGTGGTCCCACCTCAGTAAGACCCTTGTGTTTGCCTGGATGTCTAGATCAGAGTAGTTAGTCTCCGCCATGCTGGTATGAAAGTGGAAAAAACAAAAGCTAATCACTCACAAAACCAAGCTAATGAGCATACACAGAGTGATGAGCTTGCTTTCCAGACAAAAGCTAATATCAGACCACAGGCTTCCCATAAATCTCCCCAAACGTGGGTGAAGAACAAATGCTATCATCACAAGCTCCAAGCAGCTCCCTGAGAGCTTGTCTTTCATAAGCTGTCTAGCATCTATTTGGCAGAATTGAAGCTCTTTATTTATTAAATAACTACACCAACTCTCTTATTTTCTCCGCTCTAATTCTGAGGGAAACTCTTTCTTTTTGACAGTGGATAAACCAATTAAAAAAAGAATTCCCACCCAACCCAAATAATAACTACTTTATCAAACTTGAGAACAATTTGGGAGGATTTGTGGGACTTGATGTTTCTTCTCTAGATTGTTAGCACACAGGCTGTTTTCAAATTAACTAAGATAATAATCTTCCTTAATATTCACTGATGGCACAGCTGCTGCTATCAAGCAGTTTTCCTCTTTAGCAAGCTAAAGCCTCAAGTCCACTGTAAAAAGGTAGACAATGTATAATTAACTAGTCTAAATTCAGAGAACATTTTAAATTCTCAGTGATGTCTCCACTCTGCTTTACAGGGAATTTATCTTTTGTCTGTAATAAAAATAAAAAGTGCTGACAAAGATGGATCAGAGACAACAAGTACCATGTTTTTTTGCTGCTACATTATTTTTTCCAAGTTAGTTCAATGTGTCATGGTGGTTATGAAGGGCTATGCAACTTTGGAAGGGAGGAGCAGAGAGGGCTTGAGTTCTGTCTATAATGTTCAAAATCTGAAACTCAGTTGCCCAAAAGATATTAATTATTCTCCAGCTTTATCAATTTATTTAGCAAAATCTATACAACTATTCTTACTCTGGCTCTCAAATCTCCTGAAGGGAAGTTGTAGCCAGGTGGGGATTGGTCTCTTCTCCCAGGCAGTCAGCAATAGGACAAGGGGCCATGGGCTTCAACTCTGCCAGGGGAAATTGAGGCTGGAGATGAGAAAGCAATTCTGTGCAGAGAGAGTGGTCAGGCATTGGAATGGCTGCCCAGGGAGGTGCTGGACTCACCGGCCCTGGAGGTTTTTAAACTGACATTGGACATGGCGCTTAGTGCCATGATCTAGTCAATGGACTGGAGTTGGACCAAGGGTTGGACTTGATGATCACTGAGGTCTTTTCCAACCCAGTCGATTCTGTGATTCTGTGTGATCTCAACTAGGCTACTGTTGCTTTCTTTAGCCAAAGGAACATTTAGGTTTTTCATTCAGCATTAGTGGTGAAAACGAGCTTCAAGATCTCAGAACAATTTGTAAGAAAGCAGCTTCATAGAACCTCAAGCGGGTTTTGCTCTCGTAGCAGAGATGAGTGAACCAAGGCAAAAAACTTCTGTACCAAAGACTGACAGCTGACAACAATTTCCAGGAGGTGAGAATTTAGATTCTCTTTTATTTCCTTTCCCCGACAGCAGTGCTGTCTCCTTGATTTTGAAATATGTTGGGAAGAAGACTTAATATATACTTATCTTCGTACAACTACTTAATTTTTAGACATCTAGAACTACTTCTATTCTTTGCCTGAATATGTTTATACCCACAGCTTTAATATCAGTAGATAATGTCCAAACGACCAGGCTGCGAAGCACTTATCCTTGCTGCCTCCATAACTAAGTTTTAACAGTGTGCATAAAAACCTTTGAGATTCAGTGAAAATCAAGATAAGGTTTTGTTCTGAACCCAAAAACAATCAACTACATGTAATTCAGAACCTCGTTCAAATGGAGATCTGAACAGAACACAGTCATCTTTTGGTAAAACTCGGACTAAAGCAGTTAAAACTGCCAATACAAGGAAATTCTAGCTCTTGAAAATCAAAGCCATCCTACCCATTCATTTATGCCTCAAAAATTAAAAATATCAGCATTTGTCTATTGGTGTATTTCTCCAAGAGTTAGAGAAACTGAGTTTAATTAAAGACAGCAATTACACATAATACTTCATTTCTAGAGTATATGAACCCACATTAAGCTGCTACAGGGTTTAAAAATACTAACATATATACATTTTCTGATCACTGTAACATTAGCTTACTTAAAAAAAAAAATAATCCCTTCCATCAACTTAAGTAAAATACATCCTTATATTATTACCTTTCTACATCAAAGTATAGATCACATATCTCAGTCCTTTGACTTCCAAGTAAAAAGAAAGACAAACACAAGAAATTAAATATAATCATTTTGCTTGTAGTGTTTTCTTTAGTTCTGACCAACTGTGACTCACCGGACACCTTAAAAAAATAAGGTTGCATCAAAAAATAACCAAGATCATAAAGCTCTGCTATGGTATTTTTTTTCCTCTAAGACATACATTAAATACACTCTTGAGATCAAATTTATTTTCTTTATTATCTATACACTACTTTTTATCACACTCACAGCTAATCCTGATTTGTCTTTCCATTTTATAATGGAATAAATCAGATCTTTGTGAAAAAAACCCTGGAAATTTCATATTTCAGCTTAAAGAAGGAAATGAAGAATACATTAACTAAACAGAAATGATAGAGCTTGAGTAAAACAGAAATTAGTCAGGGCATTATGTTTGATATTGCACAATACTGCAGGAAACATGACCATGTTTCTAAAATATGTGAGAATTCCCCCACACTTTCAAATATACTATTTATACATTAATTTATCCTTGTGTCTTTCCTCCAGATCTTTATCTTTAGTTAAGCAAAATATATTAATGAGTGAGGGTTAGCTTTATTATAAACATATATAACAGATTCAGGAAAATTCTTTCATAATAAGAGAATAAAAACGCAGAAACCATGCCAGACAAACTATCTGTATGTGGAATACATGCCAAAAAAATAGAGCTGTTTAAAGAACATTTTTTTCCTGTGTAATAGCTGCAATGAAAAATAATCACAAAAAATGGTCTCAGGTAGACATTGAGTATATTTCTGACGTGCACATTCAGTAAACTTTCACGAATAGTTTACGTTGACCTAAAACTACATTTCTTTTGGGAAAGCATTCACATGAGAAATTTCACACAGCTTCTCTCTAGTCACAGGTTTTCCTGGAGTAAGTCAAACGTGTAATTATATAAGATACATCTCTGTATTTATCATCCCTGATTTATATTTGTTTGGAGGGCTTGCAAGACTTGGTGTTCAGCTATATGGATTCATCACATCAGCTTCAGAATGGCTCCACCTGTTACCATGCAAATAAATTCCCTGTTTTTTACCTGCCACCTACAAGCTTTACTCTTCAATATCAAGAGTATTCTCTTAGTGTTTTGATTAGTGTCTGACATTGCCAACAAAATTTAATGAGCTGTCTTATTTTTCAACAGAGAGCCCTTTCATTGAAAATTTCTATGGATTTTTCACAGAACTGACATTTCCCTGCACCATCCTACCATTTTTCAGCCTTTTATAGTCACACGCTGTAGATGCAAGTATATTTATCAAACAATTATTATCAATTACCTGAGACTTGAAGCTTCACAGGCATTTTATGAATTCCTTTGATTTTTCAGGGTTCTGACATGACAGAATATATGCCAATATGTTGTAAAATAGTTGAAACCACACAGACAAAAGTCGAACTATGTACCACTTGCTGCTACCAATATCATTATCATTCTGCTTATGTAGACTTCTGGGAAGGAGTCTTTCTTTTCAAGAAGGACAGACTCACAATCATGAAGTAATTGCCACAAACAATTAAACATTGTCTTTTTATCCCTTTAGATATCTCCTGACAGATACTTCTTGTCTTAAAATGTAGCTCATGTAGCAAGGGATGTAAAATGTTGCTTTAAGAGACATATGCTACGTCTGTATTGTTAAATACGATAACTCCACTAAATGATCCCAGCTCTTGCACTAGGCCTCTGATGCTCTTTTATTCAGAATTATATATGTATCTATGAGACCAAAAGGCTTGGCCATGATGCTCTGAGAAACTGCCAAAATAACGTGGATTATCACAGTGTCCATCAGACCAATAAACTGCAAAAGATTAAGCAGAAAAAGAAATTATATTTCCTGATCAATCATGAGGAATTCTATTAATAACAACTCTGACAGGTTACAAGCACAGATGATACTCTATCAGAAGAACCGTACTTGTGTAATCAGTTTTAAAGACTAAATAGACCAGATCAGAGATAAAGCATCCAAAGACACAGGAGCAGATAAAAATTTTGAAGAAAAAAATATAAATCCAAATTAAATTTTTAGTACAAACAACTAAAAAACTTCATTTAGAAGGGTTACATGAGTAAAAAGAGCAACATGAATCACACAAGTACAAAGAGGTTCTAGGATGGCTGGGGACACAGGACATCAGAAGAAGCTACAACAGTTTCTAGAAAATACATTCAAGATAGATGCTTGGAAGGGAAAGATAACTAGAGGTTCTTATTCTGGTAAGATTTTCAAAATGAAATTTCAAAGATCTGTGATCAACATGGTAATGAAATTTTGGAATCATCTTCTAAATAGCTCTTCAACATAGAGCTTGAAGGTTTCTGGAAATTACGGATTAGAAATCATACTGGAATCAGAAAATAGATTATGGGACATCTAGAAAACTTTCTCTGATGATTTACCATTTTTTTATGGTCTTTCTTGTACTTCACTTCTACAACATTGAGTATAGAAGCAGGGTTTTCCACTTTTGTTGTTGTTTATTTCTTTGTTTGACTTTACAGGCAGCACCTTCATAGCAAGAGTTCTGCTTTCCTAGTAAGTACAGGATCCCACATATTCTATGAGAAGAAATTCAGAAAATTCTGCCCTCAATGTCTTCTAACACAATGAAAGGCTCTCTTGAACAGACATAGAGATGAAAAACTAATAATGATAATTATCATGTGAGTATGACAGAAATGCAGAATGAGGAACAAACATGAAATTTAATTTGATTGCAAGAACAAATCACAATACTCTTCCTTTACTTCTTTCTCCTATCATCCTTCTACAAGTCATATCAATGAAGATTAAATAACTCCCTCTTGTAAATTCAGATTTCCACTACTTTATGCAGAAATGGAGATAGGCTTTTTTATTTAAAAAAAAATATTACAACAAAAATGCCATAATTACAGTATAGGATATGAAGAAGAACACACAAGAGCTTGTTTTTATTTATTATACTACTGAAGAAAAAAAGCAAGCAGGAAGAATGAGAACAAGTACAAAAAACCTGTGCAGGAAAAGCTGTAGAGAACACAAACAGTGAGTAAAAATATGGATTTCTGCCTCCTGACTGTAATAACTGCTGTCACAGAATCCCAGAATGTCAGGGGTTGGAAGTGACCTCGAAAGGAGCAGGAACACCCAGATGAGGTTACGCAGGAAGGTGTCCAGGCGGGTTTGAATGCCTGCAGAGAAGACGACTCCACAACCTCCCTGGGCAGCTGTTCCAGTGTCTGCCACCCTCACTGAGAAGAAGTTTCTTCTCAAATTTAAGTGGAACCTTTTGTGTTCTAGCTTGAACCCATTACCCCTTGTCCTATCATTGGTTGTCACTGAGAAGAGCCTGGCTCCATCCTCCTGACACTCACCCTTTACATATTTGTAAACATGAATGAGGTCACCCCTCAGTCTCCTCCTGTCCAGCTCCAGAGCCCCAGCTCCCTCAGCCTTTCCTCACACGGCAGATTCTCCACTGCCTTCAGCATCTTGGTGGCTGCGCTGGACTCTCTCCAGCAGTTCCCTGTCCTGCTGGAACTGAGGGGCCACAACTGGACACAATATTCCAGGTGTGGTCTCACCAGTGCAGAGTAGAGGGGCAGGAGAACCTCTCTGACCTACTGACCACCCCCTTCTAATCCACCCCAGGTACCATTGACCTTCCTGGCCACAAGGGCCCAGTGCTGGCTCATGGTCACCCTGCTGTTCCCAGGACCCCCAGGTCCCTTTCCCCTGCACTGCTCTCTAATAGGTCATTCCCCAACTTGTACTGGAACCTGTTAAAGATACCTTTATTATTTAATTGTATATTTTTTTTCCTTTTTCTATGAAAACACTAGGAAAAAAAAAAAACATTTAGAACTAGACTTAAAGAGTGTGCTCGCATTTGGTAAAGGAAAATCAGTTATACCATGTCTGTGTAGTTAGATAGTCATACAGCCACAATTATATGTGTAGCTATGTGTACAACATTTGTAGTTGGTATAACCGAATAAATCAGACACAAAGGTCTAAAAGCACATGATGTATTCACAGCAGTCCAAAGAAAGCGAGTATTCAAATATGTCACTGTGTTATCTCAGTCATTCAGATTTTTTTAATCAAGTTTCCCATAAATATTGCACCTTTGTAAAAAATGTGTCACACATTTTTGAACATATGCTCATTGATTTGATTATGTCAGGCTTGTGCTTTTATTTTATTTACTTTTTTTTTTTTTTTCTGCAATATTTGAAACTTCAATCAGTGTTTGCCAAAGTGTGAGTTAATTCAAAGGCATCTGCACTTCAGCTCAACAAAGGGAACAGGAGCTGGAAGGATGGAGCCTAAATTTATGTACAAAAAATTAATCTCAACATGAGAAGGTATAATATTAATCAGCTATAAAGATAAAAATATGTTGACAAAGGGTAAAAATTGCTAATGAGACATTTATCCCTCTGTCAGAAGCCAAAGTTCATAGAGTTCTTTTAAACTGCTTTTTAGTAACTACTGTCTTATGCTCTTCACATTGTAATAGATACATAAACTTACAGTGTTTATTTTTCTTGAGGGAATGGTATTCCCAAGTTTTGCAATGGTATTCTTGAGTTCCTTCAGGAAATCTTGGGCAGAAAATAAAATCTGGCCTGCTAAAGATCCAAGAGCTGGTAGCCAATAGTGTTACAATTTGGCCCAAATGAAGGCTAATTAAGAGGAGAAAAGGGGGCATTAGGAACTGAAAATAACAGAACAATTATAGTAAAAGAAAACCTCCTCAAGAAAGTAATAGTCTCAAATGTTGACCAATTTTAACCCAGTTTTTCAGCTCCCAAAGATGCAAGTCCTGTTTGTCCCCAGTCGCTTTTCAATGATATTGAAAAATAAGAGTATGAATTGGAAACACATTAATGAAGTTTGTGTGCACTACTTTCACTGTTATTTTGGCTTCCTTGTCTTAGTCAGAAGGAAACATAAGTTTTCCAGGTATTTCATCCCTGTGGTTCTCATTAAAGTCAATGGAATTATGTTTCAATCTCATAAAACCATTATGAAAAGTGACCTCTTCATCTATTGCAATTAGAGGATTGCAATTGGCATTTGTTAGCTTGGTCTGCAGCGTGAGAAGTTCTTGGAAGTTTATTCTATGGTAATCAAATCTGTTTAGTTATTTAAATGCTGAAAGTAGAGGTCAGCCAAGCTGCACTGTGTCCCATCTGTTGTGCTAAAGTTGCATGCCAAGATAGCGTTCAACACACGTAAGATGGAAACAGGAGCATCTTTGACAGACACTGCAGACTAAAATAAGCTCAGAGAGCTCAAACAGGTTAAGATTCAACCGACCACAGGCAGTAGCTGCAGGATATTATTATTTTTCTGCAGCTTAAAAGAATATATTAGAGAATCAGAACTTCAGCCTGCATGAGGTGGGAAGTGTTGACGCTTCTCTTAGACACACTGGTGGTTTTACTTTCAAAGAGACTTGATATTATAATGTTATTACAAGGGAAGAATCTGATGCAAATGAAGCATTCTGATCTTCATGAGAAGACAACTACAAGAACACAACGTCCTCACTGCAAATAACTGAGGGCAGAATTAGAAGTATACCACATGCAATAACAACGACTACTCTGGTAAACATTTTTCTACCAGAGATATGACTTTTCTCATTACAGATAGAGGTTCAACATACATAAGTCAACATTAGCTAAAAGACCTCACTGTCTAGTATACCTAACAAAATTGCACAAGAGAGAAAGGTATCTTCAGAGTCAATGCGTCCCATGTATTTTGACTGAGTGCCCTACTTTGGGATGGTGACACCTATTAGAATCGACCTTCTCTACAGCAATGACCCACAGGGTGTAGACAATAGCCATCTAAAAGGTTAAAAGATTAGTTTAAAGCAAAAGGTAGGCAAAATGAATTTCATCTTGTACGCTAGAAAGGTTCTATGTATTTAAAATAAATCCTGGAAGTATACTATATTTACTTTTACTGGTTTATATATAGTAAAGTGTAGGCTATATCTAATGGCTTCTAAATGCTCGAAGCTTTTTGCTCACTTGTATCTAGTTTACTATTTTAAGGCTACGCAAATAACAAGTCAACTAAAATTCAAAAGACACTATGGTTAATATCTAGAAATTGGAACAAGCAGTGTGAAATCCTCAATGACAAACTGCTGATCCAAATCACAGCGATCAGATTAATTTCCTAGATTTGCCACAGGTTCACTAATACCCTGGGAAAATTATTTCGCTTTCTAGGATGTTACCTACAAAGTGTAGATAATATTGATGATTAAATTTAAAAAGCATTTGGAGTTCAACCAAAAAAAATATCTGATGTAAGACAGATTTTTTGTGCTTTCGAGCATTATAAAGGGTACAAGGCAAGAAGCATCGCCCAAATCCTAAAATAACCTGAGATGATGTAGTTTTAAGTTCGGTCAAGTCGGAAAATTTGGACTTACACCTGTTTGATGGAGACTGATGTTACAGCTGTGAAGACAGAGAAAGACTTATCATTTTACACCTACTGAGCATCTGGTTTTACATGTTTACTTGCGGCTTGCAAAATGCCAACAGTTTTCTGTTAAACATTACAAAATGAGAAGGAATAAAAATTGTTATTCTCCTGCTTTGAAGATGTGGGAAATCATTAATCTTTAAAAGAGAAACTCTATATGAAGATTAAAAAAAAAACAAGTAAAGACAAGGAATAGGATTGTATGCAGCAAAAACATTGGGGAATAAGTTTTTGTATTTGTAACTCAAAGGCATAAAAATGATGAATCATTCTAATGATTGCTACCAAATTTCAGTATATTTAGGTAACATCTCATCCACTTGCAAATCAGCAAATTCAAAAATGGGGAGAGAGATGCATGTTTCTCATTAAGTAAAAGATGATTTTTGGCCATGATCTTGATGAGAAAGAAGGAAACTTTTGCAGAAATGGCAAAGACAGAAAGATGTAAGGGAAGACCTTAAGGTAAAACTGTATTTGCACATTGCACTCCAGAGCTCCTACTGCTTTCTGGCTTTTTGCCATCTCATTCTTCGCACACCACTTCAAATGGGAAAACTGCTATCAGCGACTTTCAGAAATGAAAATATATGGTGTGAATCAGAAATTCCTCTCTAATCCAAAAAGGGGTGGAAGGGAGAAATAAAAGATAGATTTTTACCTGGGGTGGAGAGGGGAAAATAAAGAATGTTAGACTACTATAGTACATTTTAAAGATTCATTAACCTCAGTTTTTAATTGAGTAGACAGTAAATAAAAGACTGATCAAAAATAATCAGATTAAATTAACAATTTATGCTCTTAATGCTTTTTATCTATTAGGCTTTTGAAAATCATGTGTCACAAATTAGTATAATTAATATTTTGCACTGATGTAGAACCTTTTGTATAAGGTTGCCAGTGAGCTAGTCATCCCATCTATTTACCATTACTCAATGAAATGGGCAAAGTTGACAGTAATGTTGAGATATTTGTATGCAACCCAAGGCACAGAATTTCATCTCCTCTTGCTTTTTCTTACACAGACTGATTGTGAAATGTTACCACTTCCTAGTTGTGTTATATCAGTGTTTGACTTTCTTTAAACCAGTGGATGTCCAGGTAATTCAGTGATGGGTTCCAATACTATTTACGATCAGAGGTTTAATAATATACAATATTGTATAGCAGCTATTCCTACCATTTCTTGTATACACGTCAATTTTTATAACTTAAACCAACAAAAACACCAAACATTATTTTGTTAAAAGGGATGACCTTTGATATGGTTGTTTTCTGAGAGGGATAGCACAAAGCCTGAGCTATTTTCCTCTTCTACATAACTTTACTCAGATATATTGGCATCCTAGCAAGAACTATTATCCTGCTGAAGAAGTTGCACTCTGAGTCAAATAAGCTATGGCTTCTTTCTCATTTCCCTATCACCTATCTAAAAAATTCTGTATGTAATTTCCTTGTTCTTTTGTTAATATTCATTGCCGAGTGCCTTCATCTTCTTTCTGACACTATGGCAATAGCAGTTTTTGCAACAAAAACATATGCATGGGACTTTTCAGCCACATCTCAAACAGTGGTTTAAGATCTTATGGCTGGTCTTAACTGTTTCCTGGGGCAGGGTAAAATTTACAAATCCCCTTAAACTACAGAAGAATACGCATTGTGTGTTGGAAAGGAAACAGCTCATCTGCTACACACTCTGTATATCTGTGGGTAAGAATTGTACTTATTTTTATTACGAGTAAAAGTAAAACTTGAGTCATTTAATTGGTAGCACGAAGGGTATAACTATGGAATTATGCACTGCAAGGAGATGTAACACCACCATTTTTGGCCCTATGATAAAAGTTTCTGATTATTTAGCAATGACTTGACTTTCTCACTTAATGATATCACTAACCAGTAAGCCACTCAACTTTTAGAAGCAGAGCCTCTATCCTACGATCCTTTTGACTGCAAGAAGTACAGACAATGATAAAATCTGAACTTTTCCTCCCTTCTCTATCTTATGCTTCTCAAGCACAACATATTGTAAAGAGATTAAGGCTTACAGAACCTCTTCTCCTGAACGGCTGAAGTCTTGGAAGCACTTCAGGATCAAAAAACATATCAGTTTTATAATGTGTGTACTATGAAACTAAGCTTACTCTCGAGATTACACTTTCATGCTAAGATCATTTTCTTGGCTACTTATAAGTTTCCTAAGAAGTTGTACTCAGGCTGAAGTTCCTCACGCTTGCTCTGAGGCCACAGGATAAACTTTTGTGGAACTTTGAAAATTCATTTATTTGATTTTCAGAAATCCAGGATTGGAAGTAAAGCAATAAAACCAAGCACTTTTCACACTAATCTAAGTATTTCACACTAATCTACACCCTCCTTTATTGTCATCAATATCTCATAAAGGAATTATTATTGAAATGTGATCCACACATTTGTTACAATGTTGTTCTAATGGAGTAGAGAGGTGGCTGTATTTTCTTTGGTAATCTATCTCCAAATTAAGGTATAAAGTACATTTTTCAAACACTGAGGAAACTTGGTATTTGGATTATAGTATTTTACTCAGTAATATCTAGATATTTTCTGAATTATCTTGCTATTATATTTACCCAATAAGGTATAACAGGGTTGTAGCATCATGGGTTTTCCAGTGTCTCTTCTGCTTCATAACTGAGTTCAAGTTTTTACCTAGGAAAATTGTGACTGAAGATATTTACTTTCTGAATCCATATCTATATGAATAGTTGAATTTTCTTGCTGGGTTGTCAATAAGAAAAAGAAGAAAAGAGTAAACTATATAAAAAACAACCTAGTCCCATACATACTTGCCATTCAAGAGCAGCACTACAAGCACATATAAATTACTTCACTGAAAATTCACCCTAAAACCTTCTCTTCCCCCAACAGCCCCCCCAGACCCTTATTTCTCACAGCCTGCTCTGCATCCATTCGTAGCATCACTCTGATTTCTGTTACTATTTCCCTCATGCAATTCTACAGATTTTGTTCGAATAACAACTGTCCTGGGGGAAACAAAGACAGGGTCCATCTGCCTCTGCTGGTTATCTTAAGGATCTATTTTGACAGAAAACATATTTTAAAGCTACACAGGCCATCCGAGGCTTAGACTATAGGTGTGAAAACACAATAACAACACTTATTGAACTTATGGAAAATGGCAAAAGGTGCATTTCAGTACTGAAAACACCTGGAGTTCCAGGAAAAAACACATAACTTATTGATGTGACATGTTTTTTTCAGTCAAGTAAAACCAAGACACCATGCCTACAGGTATTACTTCTATTTAGTAAAGCTAAGCAGGACATTTTGTAGACATACTAGTGAAATTGCTGAAGAAATACGTGATGTAGAGAGAAGTCACAGAGTTAATTAGACTTATTGAAAAAAAAAATAAGAAATGACTTACAGGAAGAAGAACAAAGGGCCTTGTGTGTTGTTGGATCACAAGTTGCAAGTATCTATGTGGCAAACAGATTTATTATAAGAAAGGTCCTTCTTAACAAAGGTGCAGATAAGATGTGGAACAAAATGTAAGAGCTGAGAACTATGATATACTTGAGATTACAGATAGATTAACTAGTACTGAAGGGAATTCACTGCTGAAGTTAGCATAACTGATTATGGATTTGGTATCAGTGAAATGTTTCTAATCAAAATTTAGGATGGTGGAGTTTTGGCTTTCGTAAACAATAAATACACCAAGATATTGTATACATAAAGAGAAATGGAAGTGGGTGCCACTAAACACAGTCTATTGCAAAGTTTCCAGTGTACTCATGTATTACAGGGAGTTTGAAAAGCCAACACAAACAGCATCACTGACAAGGAACATTTATGCAATAAGGATTATTTTGATATTCATGCATTACCAGCTAAACAAGTACAGTCTTGGCACTGTAGTAAAACCAGTAAAAATGCGGTAGAATGGGTGCATCATCATAACGGCTGCACTTGTTAGAATATAGCTAAGAGGACACGAAAGAAAAACCAGGATAGAGTACACCATGACCCACACATTGCCTAAGCTAAAGCTACACAGAGACACCTGTACAATTCTAGTGTACCTACCATACTAGTATTTGGAGATGATGATTTTTGCATTTGCATTCCCTGTTTTGGATTAATGAACTTTATAACTCAAGGGTCTACACTTGAAATTTTGCTATACATATCTCAATTGCGATATTTTTAAAAATCAAGGTTGCTATGACTTTTGCTCAAAATTGTAAGATTTCTTGATTAGAATTTCTTCTTTTACATCAGTTCAAAACTCCATCATTAGCCATGCCACTCTGTCCTCAAGTCTTTCACATGGCTTTTCCTTGTGCATCTTCTGCTGATATTCTTGAGCATGTCTGAATGCTTATCTTTATATCTGACTCATTATTTTCTTGTGAATGCTGTTTTCAGAAGTACTTTCTGCTCGTACTGAACTTTTTGGCTTCCTAAATATTTCTAGGCCTTCTAAATCTGTCCTGTACAGTGAGAATGACTCAGTTCTGGATGATAAACTCCTTTTCTCTATAGTAATATATGCTGTTTATTTCCTACTTTATCGTGAGTTTGGAATACCAGCATAGCTTCTTGTATTTCATCATTTATTTTATTCCCTACCATTACCCTTATTTCTCTTAAATTTCATGCTCTAACACAGGTTATTTGATTAAACTTTTTCTTCTTACAGTGAAGCCTAAGATGCATATGTAAAAGCACAGTTCTTAATATAAACTGATTGAAATATAACCATGTTAATACATCACAGAAAAAAGGCCAAGATGCTTAACATTTTATGTAGTATTAAAGTGTTAACCTGTCTTGAGTAGCAACAATTAATCCAAACGTACAGCTTCTAGAGTATAAACTTAAATTCCCTTTTTAAAGAAACACTGGGAAAAAGCATCAGTTATGATTAGTGCTTGTTACCAGAGACACAAATAAAACTTACAAAATAGGATATAAGAATAAAAATAAAGAATGGGGATAGGTAGGGCTGCCTAGAAAATATCACATTTGAATAACTAACATGCCAAGAATCTCATTCTCCTTATCTTCAAGAGCAGGTATTCCCTTGAGATCCCCACAGCTGGCAACTGGAAACACGTCTCTATTACACAACACATTGAAGACAGTCAAAAGAAATTAAGAGATTAAGAAGTTAATAGAACCCATTCTGAAGTTTAAAAACACATGTCTTGAAGTCAACAGTAATAAAAGAGCCTTGCTCTGGGTTCCTTTTGAAAACAACCTTATTGCATCTGAAACAGGTTGAAAGACAAGGAAGCCAGCAGAAGTCAGTTGTGGCATTAATTGCATTTCTACCTGATATATCCTTACCATGCTAGTCCAAAAAGATAGGCTTGCTCAAATTAATCTTTGTCCCTTTTAACTTCAGCTGTGTAGCTTATTACAGACTGCCCTACCCGCTCTAAGAAATTCTTCTTTGAGTTGCTAGAAAGAACAGTCAATGGGAGAGGAAGAGGTTGTCTCATGAGTGATGCCCTGCTGACACAAAAATAAAGCAAGGTACACCATATGACTATCAGAAAGACAGACAATTACCATCTTCTTTTATTAACCTCTCTCAAAGGATAATACCACTTGATGAATTTCCCGCTTCCAATCACAATCAATTTTTGGGGGTGAGAGATCACTTTCTTCCCTGTTGCCAAAAAAGTAATAGTTTGGTCAGTGTAAAATACCGGTGATAAATTTCATCTGCTAAGTGAAGAGGTGTTCGTATTTGCTGCCTAGCTAAAAGAAATATATATGAAAAAACCCTCCAAACCTAAAAGAAACTGAAGGTAGGTAAATTACACACCTGCCAGTATTGATTTCTAGCTGCCAAACAGTGAGCTGGGCACTCATACAGCTGGGAATTTTACAGTGTCATCACACAGATGCCATGGATTCATCCTGACAATTCAAGAGCAACACCTCTGCTAACAGTTCATTTCACCTCACTCATTGATGATGGTGTAATTAAGGAAGGCTTGTATCTGTCTCAAGAGCTTTCACTTGCTTTCATCTCTTCCCTGGCAGAAGAGATGACATCTAAATAAAAATCATGTCCATCAGAAGTGTTTAAGTTCAAATTAAAGGACATTAAGGTACGAGAGGGTGCCTACCACTAAAAATTCACGTATATTCACTCCTTTCAACGCAGTCCTTCCTATAGAAGAGTTAGGGGATGATTTCCAGCCTAGATGTTGTATGACATGTTGGTACACTGAGGGCAGTAATTCAAGCAACTTGTTAGGAGGAGCTAAACCCATGATTTATGTAATCAATTAATCTAAACAGTACCAAGAGCTCTTTATTGTACCATTAACAAATTTTAAATCACAAAGACTGCTACGGTTGGATCGTATAAGATGACAGACACAAATGGATATTAGAGTTTGTAGGTGTAATTTTATTTGGGGAAAATGTGCCACGTGAATCACATAACAGAGCAGCATGAGCAGACTGGAGAGGTGAGTCCCTGGCTAAGCAGGTGTTGTTCACTAGACGAATATTTTTTAAAAAATAACTTAATGATTAAAAAAAGAAGAATCAGACTTAATCTCTTTTACAGAAGCCATAAATAAGCATAGTTAAAAGTTAGTTATCTTTAAGTAAAGGAAAAAAAAAAAATCTGCTAACTGGAAAATATTGGGAAATTACAAGGAATATTTATGAAAGAAGAAAACCAGATATTTCTCATACAAATAATGAATAGAGTATACAAAGATACGTTGAAGAATTACAACAAAAAAGTGAAATAGCTAAAATACATTTTCATTTGTATAAAATCTTCCAGTATGTTGTTTTGTTTTGTAATGGGTACAAACTGGAACACAGGAGGTTCCACTTAAATTTGAGAAGAAACTTCTTCTCAGTAAGGGTAACAGACACTGGCCCAGGCTGCCCAGGGAGGTTGTGGAGTCTCCTTCTCTGCAGACATTCCAACCCGCCTGGACACCTTCCTGTGTAACCTCATCTGGGTGTTCCTGCTCCATGGGGGGATTGCACTGGATGAGCTTTCCAGGTCCCTTCCAATCCCTGACTTTCTGGGATTCTGTGTTTTGGTTTTGTTGTTTTGTTTGTTTTTCCAATGAGTAAAAATGCATAATACAGTCATTTGCCAATGAATGATGACCTATAGGAAACCAGATGACAGACCATCACAGCACAGGCTTATGTCTACATCCTAAAGCTGGATATGCATTCAAGATGACAGATTCTGCAGCTATTTAGGGTCATAGAATCACTTTGGCTGGAAAAGACGCTCAAGATCATCATGTCCAACCATAACTTAACTGTGACATTAAACCATGTCCCTAAGAACCTCATCTCCACATCTTTTAAACCCCTCCAGGGATGGTGAATCTACCACTGTCCTGGGCAGCCTGTTCCAACACCTGACAACCCTTTCTGTCCTAATCTAAATCTAAACATCCCCTGGGCGCAGCTTGAAGCCATTTCCTCCCATCATATTTTTGTTACCACTCTTTTTTTTTTTTTGTCTTTAATTTTCAATCTTGTACTCTCCTGGGAAGGGAAAAAGAACCATCATAACCCACAGGTTTCTACCTTTATATAACATTTGCTTATTATGTACATTACAGAAAGATGTGTGAACAAACAAAATTATCCTTCAAGTCTTCTGGTGTTGCTATGAGACACAGAAGCAGAACAATCTAAGAATAAAGAAAGGAACAAATGAATAAAAGATGATTACTCAAATACTACTAATGGTCTCACAGGTTCTGGTGTGCTTGTTTACCTAGGTGTCTATTAGTGGGAAGGAAATTTTGAAACGGAACTAAATCGCCAAAATAGCTGTGAGATAAGGATCTCCCTCCCCTTTCAACCATCCTGGATTCCTGGGTTTCACCAGAAATTTGCCAAGGACAAGTGTTGAAGCATGAGCATCCAGGTCGTTTGGTATCTGCTATAGCCAAGTTCTCTATTGCTAAATTGTTTAATTTCACCCATGTTTCCATGTTAAGAGTGAAGTCTGCAGATCACAGGCAGGTTCTGCAACTATTTCCTCCTACAGCTGACTTTGCAAGCCCCAGAGATGGACCTATATTGCCTGGAGGCAGAGGCGGCTTGGTTGAAAGCAGTCTTGAAAATGTAGAAATTGATTATTTAACTCCTTTAATAACTTATCTTCTTCATGGACAGGTACACAAGAGGCTCAAAAAGTCACAAAGCAACAGTTATTTCTGTGCCTCACCTTTTCTACAAGGCAATTTGATTTCATTTTTGCTGTTAATCTAGAAAGTAGAAGATGAAACTGGCATAGATCCCAGTGGGCTACCAATATCTAGTGGCTAATGTGAGTAAGAAAGTCAGCATAAAGAGTTCACCAATGACATAACATTACCAGAAAGTTTTATTATGAAAACTTTGAGTTCACTTTACCTCAAAGACATTTACACCTCCAAGATGGGGAGATGGACAGACTAGATCTGGTTGCAGCAGGGTCTCAGAAGTAAATGTAAACAGTTCAAGCTTTTCATGTTCTTGATGAAGATAACTGGACTTGTGGTTTTTAGTTATCATCAATATACTCATGGCGCCTACTAGGAATTGAGAATGTCTGCTGCCCATGCAGGGAAGAGAGGCCTGAGATGGAAATTCAAGTGAACAGATGAAACACGAGAACACGGAGGTAGCCCACAGCTTTGATTTCAAACAAAATCTCACAACTCGAAGGGCTTGAATTAAGCTCATCTATGACTTTTTAACAGTCCTTAATTAGAACTGAGAATTACCATCTTCTGAATATTATTTCTTATCTAGCTTAATGTCAACTAAAAGAGTAATGCAAGAACAAAGGCTATAAGAGGAAATCCACGTACATATAAATTTTTCTTGATGGAAGCTGGATACAGAACCTATGAAAGAATATTGACACTTCTTTTCATTATCAGAAGAACTAGTTGTATACTCTGATAATGTATTGATCTGCACTGAAACAAATGAAAAAAAAAATAGAAAATTTCAAGTTTGGACAGTATTTGTGAAATATGCCAGTAGGAACACTCTTTGTTCCTCGAACAAAGGTTGCAGAGAAAAATAAGCCAAATTCTTTCCTCTTAGGCTTGCTACTCTGGGTTTTGCCTATCTTAAATTAAAGTCCAACTCAGTTCATAAGCTTATACAATACTTACAAAAGCACAAACAAAATATTGTTATCTGAATGTGAGATAGAATTGTACAGTGTAAACAGTCAGAGCTCTGTTGATCTCAAGTATGTTGCAGATTTACACAGAAGATCTTTACTCCCTAGGAGAAAGCCTAGCTTTGTGTTTCTTAGACACCAAATGCTCTCCATGATTTCTGAGAGGTTAAATTCACCATTGACCACCATAGTAAAAACTTATTTTGCATCTTTTCCACTCCACGCACACATTACTGAATCAAGTAGGCATTGAGCATGTTTGAGCTTGTTTAGTGTGCTGTGCACACTAACCGTGTTTGGTTTCTTTTCCTTCTGTATTCAGTGTGCAAGCCTGTTTCCACATTTATGATGGGAAAACATACAATCAATCTGAATTAAGGAGCTACAATACAGTTCTTGGAAAATGAAGGGTAGTTTGCACTGTGTGTTATAAAGAGTTCAAATATCAACCTTTTTTTTTCTCCCTTGACATTTTAAGAGGAAAAAACCCAACCCCTAAACTCCCAAAAGTAACCCCAGTAATCCTGTTCAAAGTAGCGATTACATGGTCAGGAAAAAGTTAAAGACTCTTATGAGTGTAATGAACAAAAAGACTATAAAACAGAAACTCTGCTGTAAGGTTTCATCTGTTACAAATTACTAACCAGCCTGGTGATTCTATTGATTTGCTTGCACTGTATCAAATTTTGATCACCATAAACCACTGCCTAACACAGTCCTTCCACTAGCCAAGTGTTCTTAGAAGGTAGCTTTGATTATTTTGTCTCCAGAAATCTTAAGTTTGTATGAGATGAAGCTGATAAACACATATAGGCCTCACAAAATTATCCATAAAAAATTAATTCATACAAAATTGGTAAGGCCTTGTTTTTTGTTTTGTTTTTAAAAAGATTATTTGTAACTGTTTCAGCTTTGGTGTTGCATCAGTCTGTGCTAAAGAACAACCATTCCCTTCAATCCAATTTTGTTGGAAATAAGTTTCAAGTAAGAATAAAGCAGCTGGACTTAATTCTTGTAAATGTTCACTTAAACTAAACGTTTAAGTCCTTCCATAAAATATTTTTTAAAAACTCACAACTTAAATCACACAGAATCACAGAATATCAGGGATCGGAAGGGACCTGGAAAGCTCACCCAGTACAATCCCCCCGCTAAAGCAGGAACACCCAGATGAGGTTACATAGGAAGGCTCTCTTGGACTTTTCTCCATCTTTGTGAGGATGGAAACTCTGATCCAATTCACTAATTTAACCAAAAGGCCCTGTAACCTGAAGTTTCACAGATCTTAATTAAATGTCAAATATGTTGATGTTTCCTATAGAAAACAAGTAGGCAGCTTGCTATGATGACTATCATGCTATCAAGAGTTTACTGGCTGCTGAATTTCATCTCCCAGGAAAAATGGTTGGATTTAATAATTTAATTTTGCAAAAAGGAGTCCAGAGGTCTAACAGTTAAACTATGGAAGCTTAGCTAAAAGCAATAATAAAAATATAATTAATTAGCTGCCATATAGCACTTTGATAGATGCATTGAATAAATCTGAGCTGATTTATCAGTCAAGTGCCTTTGTGTGGTAGGTATTAGAATTATCTGTCATTAACCTTATGCTACAAATGAAGGTGCCAGGATACAGAAGTTAAATGACTTCCCAAGGTCACATTTGAAGCTGGCAACACAACTCAGGCATTTACTGACTTTCAATCATTAGAGATAATTTTTTTGAAAAAGCATTAAAGGGATTCATGAAGTAAAGATCATGACCTGGAAAGGCACCATAATTTCTCTAACTTCAGTTTCAAGAGGCAGAAAAGTTGAGAGATGACTGCTGAAATATAATTTGAAGGAAAGGAATTAGCCAGCCAAGCCTGGAGTGGTACCATTTAAATTCTGTGTTATCTGATTATTGTTTTTTTACCCCAAATAACTGTACGACAATTCGAGTCATTCTGGGTTATTTACATCATAGTTAAGCTGGGTCTCATTCTTGGGATGCTCTGTCTTCTTGGGCTCTGGAGGAAGCCTGAGCCAGGAAGGCTTCTACACATAACTATACCAGATCAAACGCCTCAGGTTTCATGAGGTGACACCTAACTCTGAGTTTCCAACATAACCCATTGACGAAACCAGTTGTCAGTGAATGTCTAGAAAAATGAGAACTCCTCTTTGCAGTTGTAATTCTCAAATGAGGCATATCACAGCAAGTCAAGTGAAAAGCAAAAGACAAAAAGTTACCATAAGAGGCAGGGAAAACATATAAATAATCAAAACAGCTCTTAAGAGAAGACTGAAGTATTCTGCAATATAAACTATAAAAGAAAGTTGGGTTCCATAAGCCTCATTCTTACAGAACATACTTTAGAAAATGCATTGGCTGTGCAAAGAAAATTTTGTCATTTGTATTCATCAAATATCAAGAAATGTACTTTTTTTTTCTCTCAGAAAGGTAAAACACAGCTTTTATATAAAGAATTATAGAAATATGGGTTATTTTTCCTGACCTTTTGATGGACTTTCTATTGAGCTTGGAAAGAAATTCAGATTCTAATTTTAAAATTAACTATTACAGAGTTTTGACAGTAGTATCTGTAGTTCCAAATTCTTGTAACATAAGCAAGTGTAACTCCACATACTTCAGTGGAACCATGTTTGCATGTATCAGCAAGCAATTCTGGCCCTGTGCCTGAGAAAGGATCTTACATTCCACAGTCACTTGATTATGTCTCATCTTTAAACCACATTTTACTATTTGCAAAATACTTGACCCACCAAAAAACATAGAAGCCCATCTGCTAAGATACCACTGTGCAACGTTCAGTAAAAATGCTGAAACTGTTTTAAGTGCAAAATCTAGTGAACAAGGAATGTAAATCTATTCCAAATATTGATTTTCTTGTGCAGTTTTATGAAACTGAAATGTGGGTTTCAAAATTCTACTTGCAATAGAAAATAATTTCTTCAAGATACCTTATTGCCCAAAGCAGAAAGAATTTTTATAAGTAAAAGTCAAAGATAGAGCTAAAAGGACCCATCCTTGGAAAAGAGTAATAGTGGACCCACAGGTTCATACCAGATGCCAGAGACATACAAGAACCAATTAAATATCTGCTTCTAACAGACTGGAAAAAACTAAATGGAATAAACATATCAGGCAGTAGGGCTAAGACAACTATCGTTACTATCACCATTCTTTTGATGGTGGACTACCTAAATATGACCACATAATGTTCAAAAACAGTAACCAAACTCTATTTTGGTCTTGAGGACAAGTCTAATGTAATGTTAGGCTTGTAAAACCAAAGCTATAACTATTAATGACTCTCTCAGTTGAAAGTGTTTTATGTTTTCTGGTTTTGTTTTTATTTATTTGTTTGTTTGTCTTGGTTTAGTTTGGCTTTTTTGCTTTTAATTGGGGTGGCTGCTTTTTTTAACTATAGCATTTAATAGGTATTTTTCCTCTTTTTATGTCACTACCTCTTATTTTCTTTTTAAAAAACATCTTCTTAATTATTTTTAACTTTTATATAGTTCTATTAGACCCATAATTGCAATGCTTTGTTGCAAGTCTGTGGAGGAGGGGAGTGCTATAATATTAACCACATACATTCATTGCATATGATGTATAGGGCTACAACTCTGACTGCCACTACAATATAACTGTGACTATTGCACAGTCGTTTCCTGTTTGTTTTTTCTCTCTTTATGTACCTACTGACTGTTGGCTTTTTCATTTCCACAGCTCCAGTCACCAGATGACAGTAGCAAATCTTTGCATAATACAGAGGGATCAAGACTGGAAGCTGGTGACAGTCCCGTGCTCCTATTTTGGATAATAGTAGTGAACCTTATTATACATGGCATTATACAGAATTCACACAGAGCTTTTAAAACCCAGGACCTACCTTTAAGTACCTACAAGTTAAGTGCTATAGCAAAGACCTGACTCCCAGACCCTAAGTGAGGTACCTTGGTTCCTTGTTTTGTATATGGGAAGAGCCAGATGCTCCAGAAGGGCATCTTACTCTCAATAAAAATACATCCCACACATATTTGTCAGGGAACTGTCTAACTCTGGTCAATAGTAACCAAGAAACACTCCTTGCTACATCTCAAGTACCAGAGAATTAGAACAATGTCTGTTTAAAGAACAAAAACCACGCAAAACTACAATTCAATTCTTATCAAATCAGTAGTTCCCTAATCATATTTTCCTTTGCTAAAGAACACATAGTACTGCAACAGAGAAAGGATGTTGCAAAGGGGCTCCATATTCTTCAAAATAATGCTAGCACAGAGAAGTCAATAACACCACATAATGATGTCAAACAAATCATTCAGTTATTTTTCTTCAAGAAATACAAGCATTTTTCATAGTTCTTGATCTGTTAAAGGCAAACTGACATGAACTTTATTATTATTTTATTAAAAGCCCATTCAATGAGCATCCAGGTTTTAATCATTATGTTTTATACCTCTCATGGTAGTATAGAGCTATTGCAATAAAGTCCCTAAAGATCTGAAATTATCATTTGAATTTGCACAGTATGTCTCTTAAGAAAAGAAGATACTATATGTATATATCTGTAATACGGACCTTTCAAGAATAAGCACGGTCTTAAGGCTGTGCCTTCTCTAAGTGTCCTTTTTCCTATTTTAGTTCAGCATGACAAGCTCTTCAGTTTAGAGCAGCCTCTGGCCAGTACCAGATACAGTATTTTTAAGCACCTATTTGGATTTTTACTTAATAGAGATTAAGATCTATTCTACTGTTAACAAAGCTGAGCTGAAATTTACTTACTGTTGCCCATTACTTTCGACAAAATACTGGAAATACAATTTTAAACATGCTCGATTGCTTTAATTAACTACTGAAATACAGCGCATGCTCTTCCCTGGCAGTCATCCAGACATTTGCTGTGCAATCAGAGGGATAAAGTTGATCAAAACTCCTGAAACCTGCATTACAGAAATGCTGCCTCTACCATTTCAGCTGTATATCATTTTCTTTGCCTCTTCAAGAGAGGCAGGATGGAAATCTAGCCATGTCAATAAGATCACTTACCTCAACTAACTTGTTGGCGTGTTCACGGAAGACCTGAGCATACTCCTTC
The DNA here is from genome assembly GCF_036013475.1 of Columba livia. Classification (NCBI taxonomy): domain Eukaryota; kingdom Metazoa; phylum Chordata; class Aves; order Columbiformes; family Columbidae; genus Columba; species Columba livia. Next base: position 4,609,179 of record NC_088605.1, on the reverse strand, counting down.
ACTTCTTTCTCATTACCGCTTTTTGCAGCTTCGATGAGAACCAGTAATGGGACATTGGTCTCCAGGAATGAATCCGATATATGATCCATTACTGCCTTCCGTAGCTGTGACAAAAGAAAATGGACCAGTAAATAAGAGGAAAATTATCAATATACATTCTCACTGTATTTGTTGGCTACTTATATTTAAGCATTGATGTATTGCATCTCACAGTACTGCATGGGAGGCTGGGCTTTTCTCTTTCTTCCCTCCAAGTTATATATTAAATATCAAGCACTTAGTGGCCTAGGCTCTGCAAAACACTGCTGAGATTTGTGCTGACATTCATCTAATCCTACTGGAGTGAATGGATCTATATAGGATGATGGTGAATACCCATGTAATACATTGCAAATTGATGAGACCTGAACGCTGCACACTTCTTTAAAAAACAGTTCAGCTCACTTTGAAGCCAAATATGGATTAAGGAGATAAACTTCAAGCAACCATTAACAATATTAGCCAGAATATTTCTAAGCCTTTTCTAATTCCAGCACTGAATAGTATTCTGCGCAATAATGAGTATTTAGTTTAGCACATGGCTTGGGCTTTGTATTCTCCCTCAAATACCTCCAACAAGTATAAACAGAAAACCTTTTTAAGCATTTACCAGGCAGAGTAGAAAACATATTACAATTCATTCCAAAGGAAAAAAAAAACAAACAAACAAACTACCAAAAAAAAAACAAAAAAAAAAAAAACAAAAAAAACCCCACACAACTAAAAAGCAACAAAACACTCAACACACCACCTTACAAGTTACTGAAGATTGAACATCTGTTATTTCTTAAAAACATCTATTTGAAACAATAGTACTGTAAGAATGATGGCTAACTTTTCTCTGCCTTGCTAATAACTACTACTTAGTGTCAAACTTCACTAAAATGTGAAAGAGAGTTAGAAAGATGACTGAAATCTTAAGTAATTCTTCCTGGAAGCTTAATTGCTCTATAGGAGTGTGGATCCAGAACATTTTTACCATGTTTTCTCCAGCTTTTTGGTTATTAAGAACAAGGAACTGTGGACTCAAACACAAGCTGGGAGCTATTCAGCCTGGAAGTCTGGCTGGCCATTAGTCTCCTTAAATCATGCTTTTTGAGTTATATGAAACATTAGGAAAGGTAATTTTCTGTGTTTTGCAGGCCAGAAAAGAAAGCTCTAGTTAGACAAGGTGTCATAAAAATACCCAGTCAAACTGAAAATGGGTATATTGTTAGGCACTGTAATTACATGATCCAAGGCATGTTTGCTGTTTGACAGCAGCTATTGTCAGCTCTATTTGCATAAGGAGAAAGTTAAATTTGAGTATTTCCATTCAAGTGTTGCAGTAAAAACAAGCCAAGCAAAAGAGCATGTGTGTGTTTGCATGAGGTATTCCTTTTATTTCTGTTATAACTAAAGCAGCCAACATATTAAGAAAAACAATTTTTAACTCCCCTTAAAAATTAATTCTACTCATATTCTACCTGGAAAGTATTATTACACTTCCAAAATGATTAAAGGCACTCAGAATAGCTTATACAGTAATACATACAAAAAAGGCAGAAAGAAAAGACAAAAAAAAAAAGAAGAATACATCAAAGAGACCTGCCAACAGTTAGGAAGCTGGTGTGTGGTTGCTACTACCTATCACTTTGTCACCTTGTAGTCTTTCTTTTTTTCTCTCATCAATCTGCTGATATCCACTCATTGAATCAAATTTTATTCTTATATTGAAAGCTCTTTCAGATCTTCCTTTGAATCTGTTTGCACAGGATCTACAATGAAATCCTGAGCCATGAATAGTTATCACAGGTACCATCTTAACACAAAGATGAATACAAATATTGCTTCAAATATATCAAAGCACACAGAATCACAGAATGTCAGGGATTGGAAGGGACCTGGAAAGCTCATCCAGTGCAATCCCCCTGCCGGACCAGGAACACCCAGATGAGGTTACACAGGAAGGTGTCCAGGCAGGTTGGAATGTCTGCAGAGAAGGAGACTCCACAACCTCCCTGGGCAGCCTGGGCCAGTGTCCATTACCTTTACTGAGAAGAAGTTTCTTCTCAAGTTTGAGTGGAACCTCTTGTGTTCCAGTTTGAACCCCTTGTCCTTTCACTGTTTGTCACCGAGAAGAGCCTGGCTCCATCCTCCTGACACTCCCCCTTTCCATATTGATAACCATGAATGAGGTCACCCCTCAGTCTCCTCTTCTCCAGCTCCAGAGCCCCAGCTCCCTCAGCCTTTCCTCATACAGGAGATGCTCCACTCCCTTCAGCATCCTGGTGGCTGCGCTGGACTCTCTTCAGCAGTTCCCTGTCCTGCTGGAACTGAGGGACCAAAACTGGACACAATATTCCAAGTGTGGTCTCACTAGGGCAGAGTAGAGGGGCAGGAGAACCTCTCTGACCTACTGACCATTCCCCTTCTAATCCACACCAGGTACCACTGGCCTTCCTGGCCCTCATGCTCATCCTGCTGTCCCCAGGACCCCCAGGTCTGTTTCTGCTACAGTGCTCTCTAATAGGTCATTCCTCAACTTATACTGGAACCTGGGGTTGTTCCTACCCAGATACAAGACTCTACACTTGCCCTTGTTATATTTGATTAATTTTTTCCCCGCCCAACTCTCCAGCCTGCCCAGGTCTCTGGATGGCAGCACAGCTCCCAGTGTCAGCCACTCCTCCCAGCTTGGTGTCATCAGCAAACTTGCTGATAATAGGCTCTATTGCCTCATCCAAATCGTTGATGAATATATTGAATAAGCATTCCAAAAAAGAAAAGATACAGTAAGATGTTAAGCGCCATAGAATAGTGCACCAGCATGGGATTCTGCATTAGATGCCTGATAGACTTCCAATTACTATTTATATCAATCCTTCCCTATTAAATGGTGGGTTTCTATATATCAATCTGAAACTCCTATATAGATATCAGGAAAAATTTCTTCACTGAAAGGGTTGCCAAGCACTGGAACAGGCTGCCCAGGGAAGTGGTTGAGTCACCATCCCTGGAGGGGTTTAAAAGACGTATAGATGAGGTTCTAAGGGACATGGTTTAGTTAATGGTTGAACTCAATGATCTTGAGAGTCTCTTCCAACCAAAATTATTCCATGATTCTAAAGGGTTTGTCTCACATTTGCTTAAGCACCCTCTCTTGCTGCTCATCTCCCAACACTTGCTGAGAAGCTCTGCTCCCAAGTGAGATGCCTCACTTCAGTACATACAGTTAAGACTTTTTGAAGTCCACTGAACCAAAACATGCTAAATGGTGATGTTTCCAAATGAACACACCAAGGTGGTAAAAATCACATGTGGTTTCCATTTCATTCTCAGGGAAAACCCTTAAAAAAATCCACTAGATCAAGTTCAATGTCATTACCAATAAAACTATCCACCCACTGCACTGAAAAAAAACCAACTTTAATTGTTAAAGGAACACCAAGATTTTTCTGTTTATATCTTTCCATAATCACACACCTGTTTCAAAGTGTTGTGTTGAATGAACAAGGAATTCAATTTTTAGTCAAGGTAAAAGTGTTATTAATATTATAGACCTGATTCTAACAATACGCCCCATGGAACTGTAAGAAATGTCTCAAGTTTAAGTACATAGCTTGTTTTCATCAGTATTAAATATCTTCAGTCTACAACCATGTGCCAGAAATCCATAAGGACAGTAAGAGCATCAGCTCACCAGCAATTTGGGATTAACTATATAAATATATAGTAGAGTTATATCTGAATAAAAATAAATGAATGAAAAAATTGATATCTTGTTTCTAATGGTCACTATATGGTGCCTTGTGCAGTTCAGAATTGCAGCAACTGAAAAACAAAAAAATCTGAGTTCTGACTGTCACAGGTTTGATAAATATAGAATTATCAAATTCTGTTTTCCTATGCTGTGTTAATCATAGATGTCAGCAGCATATTTTTGACCCCTCATGTAAAAACATATAATAATTTCTTTAGAAATTGGTTATCTGAGTTTTAGGACGCCCGTGCATTGAGGTTGAAAGGTATAGTTAACAGTTTTTATATATGCAGGAGACCACAAATTTTTCTATCCATCATCACAGGCTATAAAGAATGACTTGACAAAATCATTTGTTAAATGTGACAGGAGTATGAACATTAGACATTCATCCAACAGCTGAAATGGATACATGACAAGGTAATATTAATTGCACAAGACAAGACATTTTAAAGTATTAGCTCAGCATTGCCAGTCTATTTGATCCAATTAGGGCTATTCATCAAGGTAAATAACTACTGGAAAACTAATCTTGTATGTTCCTCTGCGTACTGCGACAAAGTCCAGCCAAAGTGATGACTTATGCATCCAGAGATTTTACTGTTTCCTACAACCGACATCAGTTCAGGAGGGAACGGGAGAAGTCTGTGACTTGAATTTAAATGGTGATAAAACATGCAGCAAAAACACATCAAGTTTTATTCTAAAACCAGCATGAGATCTTCCACTAATATGTACATTAATAAATGTCTTTGCAATGCCTTAATTTACCTCACATTCTGATGTAATTATTATGACACAAATTATTACTCATAAGACAATGCTTTAGGATTCTTTCCCCACTGAATTTTTAAGTTAGAGGTGACTTCAAAGTGTGGATAGTTTTCACTACATGAAACTGCATTTGTTAGAGGAGAAAGCACATTAAATAAAGGTCTTGATTAATTCATTTTGTCATGGAGAAAACTTTATTAATTAACATATAGCTAAAAGAATAATAAGTTTGCCAGCCCAGCACAAAAATGCAAAAGGAAAACACCAAGACCTGCAAGTATGAATGGTGAACCACAAGGCAGATTTTATGTCTTTCCAGTTCAGTCAATTAAGTCAGTTTATGGCGCAGAGTCAGTTGCTGGTTTTGATAGCATCATGTTCTACTGTTCTAAGCACTATTTTGAGCTGTTTTATCATTGCCAGTTCACAGCTATAATTGAGCTCAAAGAGGTTAAACTGCCCCCTGAAATGATGTTTTCCATGGCTATATAACAATTTTAGAACCAAAATGTCTCAGTGCTACTTACAGTCTAGCAGAGAATTAAATGTCTAATCCTGACACTGGAAAGTAAAGTCACAGCAGGAGATTAATGACTCTAACAGATTGTTAAACTTTATAAATACTGGCAGTATAAAGCTATCTGTAACAAAAGTTTACCAAGGAATACCTTATTCACCATTTTCTATTTAATGTGCATTACAAGCTGAACCCAACTTCAGTTTTTGCAGCTGCTGAGCACTCCCAAACAGGTATTAATTTAATTGAAAGAGATGAAAATAAAGACTTCCCCATTGCAGTTAACGTCTCCTCTAATATATTGTGATTTTGAGTTCTGGAAAATAAGACCATAAGATCAGAAGCTGCTGCAATGTCGCGCTAAAGAGAAAGTCTCAGTCAATTCTGCACAATACAACCCCTGAAGATGTGACCCAAAAATGGTATATTTGGGAATGTGGACACTAAAGCCATAAATTATGTCTTGATAGATTAAACAGATTAACAGATTAAACAGATTAACAGATTAAAAGAAAAAGATTAACATTTAACGCATGTATCACACTTGGATACCCAGACTACAGATTTCTGGAATATACTACATACAAATATTTAAGATTTGAGCCTAAGATTAAAACTCAGGAAGAAATTATATTACAAAGACTCATCATAAACCTTCCTGTATTTTTCTGTGTGCAAGCTTTCTTCTCCTTAAAGAGAAACTTCCTTAGTCAGGGAGAGACTGTGCATGAATTTATCAAGTAAAGGGACTTAAAACAACAAGTTTTGACCAGAATTTTGAAAGACAGTAAGACACACAAAAAGTTCCTCCTAGTTGTAGGTTAATACAGAGAATTCCTCAAACTGGTATATGGGGTGTGTGTATATATATATATATATATATATATATTTTTAGGAGGGAATGTTTACCAATTTTTGTGACTTTGAAATTTTATACTGTCTTATCAAAAAATAATATTTATTTGGCAAGAGCAAGCCTCAGGCTTGCTAACAACATTAAGACAGTTACATAAAAGCAGAGAAAAGTATATAAGCTAAGGGGACAAAAGATGTCCACATATCCTCCAATATATGAGTATTATCAGGGCAAGAACTCTGTCTGGCTTCATGTCTGGACAGAACAATAAAATCATAATGCTGACTGGAGTGCTGGGATAGTACCAAATACTTATTATTTCTAACACTAAAGGATGATAGAGGGCTTTGAAAAGGTAGAGGACAGTATGGAGATTACTATTGAAAAATGTAAAAACAGGAGGACAGAAATACAGGCAGTGACTGAACTGTTAGTGAAGTCAAAATAATGCAGAAGAGAAAGACAGTGATTAACTTCCATTTTCTATATGACCTGGGAGGGCAGAGTTGTGACAAGGAGTATACGGGAGGATGAAGGTGCAGAATGAGAGACTGCACATAGAAAAAAAGGAAAGACCACAGGAGGTGAACCCAGCAGAGAAGAAAAGGGATAAGACTTTGAAAAATATTCTTGTGAAAACTGAGGGCTGTGAAGTATCAAAAATGTCACCAGCACTGCAAGCCCAGAGGGTCTGATGCAAAAAGGAGAGGTGTGACGAAGAAGAGGGTAATGAAGAATAAAAATAATGGATTAAACATCCACAGATTAACAGAGAACCACAACACGTTGTCTATCTTCATATATTGTCTCAGGCTTTTTTGAAATGGTATTTGGCTTTGGAGCTTTATGATTTTCACATATATGTGTGTGTGTGTGTATGTATATATGACAATAAACATATTTATAAATATAAATATGGTAAATAGGTTAAATAGCTTTTCGGTCACAAATGGGAAAGAAGTTGTCTATGAAAGCCCTTCATGAAATTATTGTCACTGTGATAAGCAGGCATAGTAACATCATTTAAAAGCAGTTAGATCAAATACATTTTAAAGGTTTTATATAATATGTACTAGATGTGTCACACTTGCATTCCCACCTACCTCAGCTCCATGAGCAGGCTAGCATACTGAATATTGTCATCAGCTTCTCTAAGACCCAGAGATTTAGCCCAAGTGACAGCTGCTGACAACTGTCTTTGGTAGACCTGCCTACTGGAGTTGCAGACAATGCCTGAAATGAGATTAAAAATTGATTCTGTTCTGCAAAAACGGGTTCTTCATCATCCTTTCCAAGAGTGACTCAAAGAAACTGATCCTGTCCCATGGAGAGAGATGATTGATATCTGATACTATCAATTATCAGCCATACCTTTCAAAAAGGCCCTTACTGAAGTGAGATCACAGCTTGGGGTTTTTTCTTGAGTTTGTTCTATTGAGGTTTTTGTCAGTTTTTATCATTGTTTTATTTTTTTTTCTCATTTTTAGTAATTTCTATAAAGCAAAAACCAAAACTTTTTGTATTTCTGATTGCTTAACAAGTAGCATTACATATATTTTATAGTACTTTAGAAAGCATTACTGAACAAAATTAATATCAGCTGAGAAACAAATACAATGTTGAGATCCCATTTGGAAATTAAATTCTACGTACTTTGCCATTGCTCATAAATCCATCAGGAGGACAGAATTACAGAAGCCTTTGGGAAAGGACTATGCTTTCCTTACATTTATAGAGCTCCCTACCTCATGCTACTGCATTATTCATAATGAACATCAAAGCTTGAAGCTGTCTTGATGAATCCAAGCTTCTATAAGTTTCTTTAGCTGATGTTATTATAGGTCATTCTCTGGTTGACACTACGGAACAGCAAGAGCTTCTTTACATAAAACTATCATCAATAGAAATTTCTTGGAATAGTTTTTTTTCTATCTTTTTGAGTAGCTACATTATACACATCTGTCAAACGTCTTGCACATACAGTGTCTCCCATTAAAAAGAGTTTTAAAATCTCCATACTTGTTTATCTGCAGTCATTACAGAGCTAGACATCTTATAGAATTCCTGGAGTGAGTACAAAGATTTGTTGAAATATGTGAGCTTTCATTCATTATTTGAGGGATAATAGATAAACTATGTGCAATAATCTGCTCTAAGGCAATATAGCTGTCATGGAGTTTTGCCCACTAACTCCTTATAAGCCACTTTGAAAGGCCAACCCTCTGTGCTCACAACTTCATTCAGGTAAAAAAAAACCCAACAAACAAACAAGTCTCTACTTCAAAAAGCAAAAGCAGCTATAGCTACTACACTCTTTGGATTTTGCCAGGCAAAAATAAGCCATCATTACTATTATGTTGCAGATCAACCTTGCCTTCATTTAATGAGAATGTTACATGCTGCGTGTAGCCTTATACAAAACTACCTGATATGAGTATATTGTCCTGAAATATGGTGCCATATGTGCATCAGTAAACATTATGTGTAGAGTAAATTAAACCCTGCCTTATAATTAGGCAGTAAGGAAATTACTGCAGGCCTGAAGAGTAAATCAGCAGTATTAAAATGCTCTCAGTTTCCTCTGAAACACTTCAGAGCACCATAAAAACCTCAATGTCACAGTGATAGACATCTAGAAGAAATGCATTTTGAGGGAGACAAAGACAGGCACACTCAAAAATCACAATTCAGTGCAATTTAAATAACAGTCCACTGCTTCTACCTTTCTAGATCAGATTTTAGACATCTTTCTAAAACTTCTTTCCTAAAGTAAATACACCGGTTATTCTATCAAATGGGATCAGACAAAAAGTGGGTGCAGTATTGAACAGTGTTCCAGGGGCTTACAGTTCTTTCAGTCCAAGCTGGTGAAATTCCGAGTTTACCTGCTTCTGTGGCTTTAAGCAGTGCCTACAAACTCAGTGGAAGCTGAGAGAGCAGAAGACTTTATAAAGTGAAGCATCACCATCTCTGCTTTATAACCCAGTATTACACAAGACTCCTAATACCTTTGTACAAACTGCTTGAGAAACACAGTAAAGAAGCGCTGACGTATGTACAATGCATTGCACCCCTATTAAATAAACACAAGAAAAAAAAAGAGCCGCCAATACATAATGGTGGCACAGAAATAAAACTGCATTAGCATTTGATAAACCACTTTCAGAAAGCCAGCTTCCAGAGTTCCATAATCAAGAGCACTAGAGGCACTGCAGGTGAAAATGAGGCAAAAACGACAAAAAGGTGGAAGTTTCTTCTCAAATTTAAGTGGAACCTCCTGTGTTCCAGTTTGTACCCATTACCCCTTGTCCTACTGTTGGTTGTCAAAGAGAAGAGCCTGGCTCCATCTTCCTGACACTCACCCTTTATATATTTGTAAACATTAATAAGGTCACCCCTCCTTCAGTCTCCAGAGCCCCAGCTCCCTCAGCCTTTCCTCACACAGGAGATGCTCCACTCCCTTCAACATCTTGGTGGCTGCGCTGGACTCTCTCCAGCAGTTCCCTGTCCTTCTGGAACTGAGGGACCACAACTGGACACAATATTCCAGGTGTGGTCTCCCCAGGACAGAGCAGAGGGGCAGGAGAACCTCTCTGACCTACTGACCACCCCCCTTCTAATCCACCCCAGGTACCATTTGCCTTACCGGCCACAAGGGCCCAGTGTTGGCTCATGGTCATCCTGCTGTCCCCAGGACCCCCAGGTCCCTTTCTGCTACAGTGCTCTCTAACAGGTCATTCCCCAATTTATACTGGAACCTGGGGTTGTTCCTACCCAGATACAAGATTCTCCCTTCCAATCCCTAACATTCTGTGATTCTGTGACTCAGGTTCAAAGGCATTTAGATTGATTTATGGCTGCCTCCCTTTGAAAAATGCCAGCATTTTGTCAAGAAGCATTTTCATGCAACAGGATGAAGTAATATCACCAATCCCACTGCACTTTCCCTTGGGAACAATTGCTATCTCCTCTTTGGTAGTACAGCACAACCTTAGCAAGGCTTCTGTTGATCATCTATTCAAGCATGACCTTGCTTCAAGTTTGTCTTTGCAAAATAAATCTTTAGAAAGCATTAATGCAAGACTAAATTTTGAAGTTACAACCTTCTTGGCTATTCTACTACTACTTAACTCTTTCATGAAGCTTTGCATCTTCAAAACGCTGTATTAACTCTCTTGCAAATTCTCAGTGTTATGTGAGTTATGTATGGTCCATGACCCTCTCTCTGTTTTCAGCCCTCCTTAAATTATGTAGACCTTGTATTTTTTAAAAAAAAGTCACCTTCCTGGTTTACAACCTTAACCGGTTTCCACTTGTCTGCAACAAAGGGTGCATCAAAACCTACTTTTATGGAAATGATAGGCAGAGTTTTCTTCCCCAGCCCTCCTAGAAATGGACCCATTGCTGCAGTGTTGACTAGCTCTATAGCTTGAAAATTGAAGTACTATTCACGAAAACTTACCTTTAGGCTCCTCTCTTTTGGGTTCCTAAATTAGGAAGCAGTTTATCCATAACTCCCTGTATACAAAGAAACATAAGCTTTTCCAAAATACAGCCTTGAAACCTCAAACCACCCCCTCTGTTGACCACAGAGAAGGTCAAAGGAAAACCAGCTTCCTTATATTATCAACTAATTTCCATACTTGACATCAGCTGGTGTGACTTCTCAGGGTTCTCTTTTTTCTCTTCTCCCTGCCCCCTCAATACAAGATTTTATTTCCTTGGGTGTGCTGTTCAGCTTCTCAAAGGAGCTGAAAGGAACTGGTTATCTAGTAACTTTGATTAGAATTAGGTTCACAGTTTTTTTTCAGAAGTTCAGAGTTTTGTTTCACTTCCTGAGCACTCATGCTTCTCTTGGGTTTGTATCTTAATGTACAGATGCTATGCACCTTTTCAAGCTGGTACAACGCAGAATACCTAAGTTGAGGCAGCTTTACCTCCACAGGAGACAGTAGCTTGGCTGCTAAATTATGATAAAATTTCTACTTTTGTAGGGGGTTTTGTGTTTTCTTGAACAGTTTTCATACTGTAAAGAACCAAGCTATACACATGCTTGAAGAGAGATTTAAGTCCACAGACCGAAAGCATTATATGTGTTTATTCATAATATAATTTGCATTGTACAAGTTAGATGTGATAAAATCTGTTCCAACGGAACACATTCTTTCCATTTTAGGTGTTTCTTCAGTCTAATTGTATGAGTTAGTATTCATGGCTTTTATTTTTTTATTCTGAGTGTCTCCCTAGAGTCTACATCATTTTTTGGCAGGTTTGAAAGTGCTAAACAATTTTTTTTAAATAGCAAATGGCATTCATAAATAGTAGTGATACAACTTAATTGAAGTGGAAGTGACTGACATAAAAAGCAAATGGACTAAGCTGCCTCAAAGAGCTAGTAAAAAAAAAAGACTAATAAATTTAAGAATATTATGAAGCCTGTTATCTAATTCAAACTGTTGTAACCCATATTAAAGAAAGCACACTGAATTGGGAATACTTTGAGAGACCTATGAAGTAGGTAAAAACTGAGTATGATCAAGAAGTTCTCCCTAGGATCTTGGATTTACACCACTTGCATGAATAAATTACAAGAGGGATTTTTTTCTCATCAGCCTTTAACCTTTTAAAAGTTTGACACGTAGCCTAATATAGAAACTGAAAGAATATTATCAAGGATTGAAAGATAAAGAGTAAAATAATTGAGGCTGTGCGATAAAAGGGAGGTATTCAAAGGGACATATTCTGGAGAATATGGCTGAAAACAGACTAATAAATACCATGTCTGCAGCCCACTGAGTGTCTTAGAAAGGTATTTGTGATTATAAAGCTTAGCACAAGAATAACGTAAAAGAGTAATCAAAAATACATGAGGGTCATGTGAAAGGATGTATTAATTACATGATGCATAAAGAATTGATTAGAGGTATAGAAAAGACAGGCATGACTTGGATATATATATATATATATATATATGTATTTTAATTTAGACTACTGCAAAGTATGTGATTGAACACGTCTGAGTGTGTGGCTGATAGAAAGACACCATAGGACAGTCACTATTATTAAAATATTAGTTTATGTCTAAATTACTAAAACTGATCCTGAGTACCTAAGACTGTGACACCATTCCTACGGTGGTTACTGGGAAAAGCAGACACAGAAGAAACAATCAATATCCGAAACTTCATCAGTGTTCCTAAGAAAGAGGGAGACAGCTCATTCAACCCAATACAGAAATTGTAAAAGTGCTTGGCTTTCAGCTTTGAGCTTACAAAGTAGCTGAGATTAAATAATGAATTTTCAAATGTCAATCCACAGCCACATGTGAAACTCATTCTTGGAAAATCAGAGGTGAAAATGAGCTACAGGTTGCTGTAGAAATCATATTGAAGGGCCTATTTACAGATAATAACATACTATAGTTACACAATGCCAATATTACTAGCTAAGCAGCACAGCAGGGGGTCTTAAAATTAAATATACTTTTGAAAATTTGCAGTGTTTTTGCAGAAAGCAGAACAGGATCATAGTTTTTACCATAAAGACTTTTGTTTCTAGACTGATTTTCTGAGGAAATTACTTTCATTACTATATGTCTATCAATTTTTTTCAAACACAATTTATTGGCTAAGTTTGAAACCATCTGACAAACAGAAAAGACGCTGAATAATTAATTCAGCTGTTGACAATTTTGTTTTTCAGTCCTGTGTCCACACAATATGTATTCCTTGGAGGTTTGTAAGATGTTGTCTCAAAAAGACTATCTGAGAAGAGGGCATTTTTGATAAAAAGAAACGCTAAATCAAAATGTTTTACCCCATAGAGTGGTGTGAAAAAGTCACTTAGCCATGAGAACAAGCACAGGTATTTTGAGTCCAGAAATGATGACGGCTTTCTATATTCCAAATCACCATCCTTGCTACTAACTGTATGTAGCTACTAATACACTGTTGACATTGTTTTGATTTTTGTGGTATCTGCCTGGCAGGTTGAACTGGATTGCACTCAAAACCACATAATCTAAGGTCACTAAATAATAATCAGAAGGCAAAAAATACATTTTGATACTGCACACAGGGTCACAGATACCTAGCAATAGCATTAATTTCTCTTAGACATTTGTTCCATTAGAGAAAACAAACCTTGAAATCATAGAATCATATACTGTCCTGATTTTGAAGGGACCCACAAGGATCATTGAGTCCAACTCCTGTCCCTGCATATGACAACTAAATCAGTCTAAACATTCAAAATACAAAATGTAGTCATTGAAATGCAACCAGTAATGGAGTTATTTCTGGACTTTCCAATTCACAGTTCCTACTAATATATTTTATAATAAAGTTTTGTTGCCTAAAACTGCAAGGAGAATCAGATCCAACTCTGAGAAAAATATGGTACTTTTAAATTTTTGTTTTATTCTACTTTGGAATGAAATCTGAAAACTTCAAAATGATTAAATCATCTTAAAACAATGTAAAACTTTCCTGAAAATTCTGAAATTGTGTTTTTACTTTTCAATATTTATTTACACATATATATTTCTACTTGCAATGCTAAGCTAAAATAATCTGCCGACTTTCAAAATGAAAGTTTGAAACTACAGAAAAAAATGCAAAAGTGACTTTTCAACGCCACCGGGCTTTTCTTTTAGTTTTCAAAATTAAATTTCTGGATAACTTCTGATGGGAAAATTTTCTGTAAAGTATTAATTTTGTAAAGTATTTCTACCTAGCTTCAGTAATGACATAAAGCTAATTCTGCAGGAGGTGGATGAATTCTCCTTAACAGGTAGATGAGAGCATCATTTCCAGGATAAACTGAGAACCGCTGGTAAAAAGTCTTCCTATTTCTTTACGGTTCCTTCTACTTGGAGGCATACAAAGTATTAGTCTGGCTTGAATGGACAAAATGAAGAATTACTTCACTTCAATCTACCGCATAGAATACTGTGGACAGGCTGCTCTGTTAAAATTAATAGCAGTACAGATATCTGCTCTTTAAGAGAAAACTAATGGGTTTGGTTATTCTACCTTGTGAGGAAACCAATGGGTTCATACAGAGTGAACAAGCTCAACCGGAGCAGGACCCAAGGAGAAGAGCTGATGGCAGCAGGAGATAATGGCACTGACAGGTGGGACACCAGGGGTGGTGACAGCAGAACAGCTGGTGCCCTCCCCGGACAACTCCAAATGATCTATAGAGCGTGTTGGTCCTCGCCAGTCATCCAGTGCGTGTGTCAACCAAACACTTTGGTGTGTCCTTCCTGCTTATCTTTGTTTCAATGTCACCCTAAGGTTGCAGTGGTTCTAACACCACATGTGCACGTTGCTTTATGATCAGTGGTAGTATTGAAGCTATAGGTTAGCATTATTTTTTTTTCCCTATGCAAACAAGCAAACAAAATAACTGGCATCAACAAGCACCCTGCTGCTGCTCTAGCTTGCTGTACTACACAATGAAAGATGTTTTTTTTCTTCTGTTTTTTTTCTTTATTTTTGTTTTCTTTTTAACAACAGACTTGTGTGCCAGTGGGGAAGAAGACCCCAAATCCTGCCAATTGGCACAACTTCTTATCAGACACAGAATTCTATGCCTTTTTTTCCCACATTGTTCACAAACAAGTAAGAAATGGCAGCGGTAAGCTATGGGTTGGTGAGACTTGTCTGCCTCCAACAACTTGTGCAGTCTGGCTTAGGTTCATAGGCAGTTTATATTAAGACATAATTAGATCTCCATAATAGTTTTCCAATGCCCAGAAGAGTTTAAATGATGAGGATAAAAGATGTAATCCCATCGGAATAGGAAATATTGATGTGACTGTAAATTGTGAGATGGAATTTTAGCACCCTGTATCCCAACCACAATCATTTCACGTCCGCATGTTCTGTAGATAATAAACTAAAATCTCAGAAATTAAAAGCTAAGTAACCTGGGCAGAGAAAGAAATATCAGTCTTAGATGGCTGACTACTGACGTCTTGCAAGGGAGCCTCCCTACCAAATGAAATATATGTACCTTCTTCATTACCAAAACATATTTTGTAGATTGTCCAGTTTTACTGTGGTAACATTAAGCTTCATAAATCTGACAAGCAAGGCTGCTTTAAAACGATTCATTAAAACCAAAAGACATTATGGTATTGAAAGTTGGTTGTCTCTCCCATGATTTACCCCGAAACAGACTGAAATGGTATAAAACTGCAATCTCAGCTGTGGTTCCTTTCTTCTTAATCTTCAAGCTCCTCTTCCCAGCCGTTAAACTAAGCCCTCAGTGATATCCTCATCTTCTGAAATTTAGCAGAGGATGTATAGGCAGGTCTGGGTAGACACACACAATATCCTGTTGATTATACATGTGATGAAGCAGAACATTGATTATGCTTCTAAAGCATAATGATGTACAGAACATACGGAACATACATTGTTGAAAGCAGAGACTCCATCTTCCTCTATGCCATGCAAAACCTAGCACAATTATGATCTAATCTCGATTAGTTTACTAGCAACTGCCAAAATTTAATAAACATTATACCTACATGATTAACCTTCATAAATATCAGAAACTATATTAAAAGCTTCATCTCCAAGCAGGAAAATATTTATATATGTACTTCACTTTACCCACATACAGAGTTCCAACCTTTCTGAGGTTGAATTCAACACCCATGGGGCTGAATCTACATGAGAAGCAGACAGTTTATTAAGAAAGGTGCCACTTTTATATCACGTTTCGGAGTAAATTTGGCTTTAGAGATGAGTAATTCAGGCAACTGCTGAGAACCTCACACAGAACAGCAACTCATGTGTTAGTCTGCTACTTCCTTCAAGCAAGAAGAACAGAGGTGGGAGGCAACACATGGTACAAGCTCCACTGCAGAACCTGGGATCCCAGAAATTAGGAGGTCAGAACAACAAAGATCTTTCTTCTGTCATTAGCTGATCAACAGATGTGATGGGAGGTTTGTACAGGACACTCAATGATTCATATTATCTCTAAGTCCACTGCAATATTTTTTTTTTTTTTTATTTGGAGAAATAAGCTCTGAGAATATGATCCTCAAACACATTTGCTAAGACTTAAAGGAAGAGATGAAATGAACCGAGTTTTAGCAGTGCAGAGCACTGATTTCAAAATGTCTGTAGGGGCCACTCTGAAACTATCACATTGCAAATAGGTATTTGAAGCTGTGTTTAAGTCCTTGGTTAGTCTTGTAGATTTGTGGACTTTGAATAATTCTGAATAATTTTTTTAATTGCAGATTTTTTTTAAATAATTTTTTACAGAAAATACAAAATTGGGATCATACCAAAAGCAGAAAAAAGAGGTAAAAGGAGGCAATCCTCATGTCTTAACTTTAAAAGTGTAAAGACAAACCTTTTGTTTACCCATCTCCCTTATATTCTTTTCCATCTCAAGCTTTTTGAAGAAATCTTTCAGATTTATTACCAAACACAATGATAAATGTAATATAAGAAAGTTGATCTTTACGGTTTAAACTGTGCTCTACAGTTATTCGTAGGATCATATAATGGTTTGGGTTGAAGGGACATTCAAAGCTCATCCAGTGCCACCCCTGCCATGAGCAGGGACATCTTCACCAGCTCAGGTTGCTCAGAGACCCGTCCAGCCTGGCCTGGGATGTCTCCAGGGATGGTTCATCCACCACCTCTCTGGCCAACCTGTTATTTATTAGCCTTCTCCATATCTTCATAGGATCTTTCTTAAACACCATACCTTAGAAGTTTTCTTTGAAAACATTCTGCTCTTACAAACTTTTTCATAATCTGCTCATCATTCCTGTTATTTCAATTAGAGCATTCAAATAAATACAAATACGCACATATGCCAGTGTTTTTATGACTGTGGTTGCTGGGCTGCAAAGGCAGTGAACGTCTGGCCGATCTGCCTACCCTCCCACATATTAAGACCATTGAGAGTTACACTTGGAATATGCTTCAGTCTCCCATTTTTGGCTCAGTAAATACTCCTCCTTTGCTTAATGCTATGTGTAATGTAGTGTCATATCTAAATAAGGACACATATTCTTTATGCCTCTACAAGTGGCAAAACCAGTCTGAAGGTGAAAAGCAATGGCTTTCTCTGAAAATCAAGAAGCGTTATAAAAAGCATAGATTACCTGTCTCCGAAGGTCTCGTGTTTTCTTGGTCATCTTGTCAATAGCAATGTTGAGTGGGTCCCCCTTCTCTTTCCTTCCAGTCTGTTAAGAATGAATGTTGGAGTTAGAGAAAAATAGTCCAGAAAATACAGACTTTTTTAAAAAAAATACTGATTTATCAAAGGAAATCTGTGCATATCTTTTTTGTTTGCTTCCATCAAGCTGTTGTTTCTACTGTAATGTTTATTTTAACATGTTTACATGTGAGGACATACCAGATTATTTTAAAGCAATCCTAAAAAGATAAGAAGAAAGATTAAGGTGACTCACTGGCAACTTCAGAACTTTTCCACCAATAAATAATGTGCATATATTATAGCTTATACTCCAAAAATCTGGCAAGACCTTTCACCATAAAACGAATATTAAGAGTTTCTAATCTCCATCCTGCCAGGCAGTAGGAACATTAAACATGATAATAAGCAGCAACACAGCTTGAGGACAGAAGGAAAATGGTCCCTATGCCTGCAACAGGAATCATATTGGCAGACATTAGGTGCGGTGTAAAGATGAATTCCACTTAAAACACTTTCCTGCAGGAAGTCTCAAAGCAAAAAACCTCATGAAGATTAAAAAGGGGGGAAAAAGCTTTTTGTGGCTTATAACCAATGAAAAAGAATTTTTTGTAGGTTCAATGCTACAAAAAAACATTAAGCGAATTTGTCATCTCTACTACCTTTCTCTTAAGAGAAATCTGCTTCTCTAAAGATTTGTCACATCTCTCATCACATTGAGCTCTGTTTGGTAGCTTTTCATCAGGAATCAAAACGATCTTCCATTCTTTCTGGACGCACTTTTTCCTTCCCAACACTGTTTTCAAATACTCTTATTTTGAATTGTTTCTTGCATATGCTTAAGAGGAATTTTCTATTTGCAGCTGAGCCTAATAGCATATGTTTCTGGGAACTATTGAAAAGTCACTTTTGGGGTGGGATGGGGACTAAACATTCCCTTTCAATAATGAACTCTCAAATGCACAGTGCTGTTATCAGCTCTACAAGGCCACGTTGGTAAGTGGCGCGTGTTCCAGTCATCTGCTTTAAGCATTCATTTGAGGGAACGCCTGCTTTCTACTATTGTCTGTAATTCTAATTATGATATGAGGCCAATGCATCTATGACCATTTAGATGTCTGCAAAACCCATTCTCTTTTTTTGATTAGAAATTCAACCACAAAAATATCAAGCACCATGAGACTTTAATGTAAAACATTACATTTACCTCTTAGGTTTTCACAAAGAACACAAATTCACACCAGGAAATAGAGAGAAAGTATTTGCTGTGATACAAGAGGAAGCATCTGTGTAACCTGCTGATATTTTTATCTCATTTTTCTTGTGTTCATCCTTTCCCTGACTTCTTCTGGTCCCCAGCTAAAGAACTACAGCTCTTTAGCTTAAGCAATTTCAGCACATGCTTTTAGTGGCAGATGCCCTGAATTCAGTTCCCCGTATTTTGTCCAAGAAAGCAGCTGGCATTTGTGTACACAATCTATAGTTTTTCAAGCTGCAATTTCTCAAGTAAAGTGAGGCTAATAAGTTTGGTACAGGAAGATGCTCCTGTTGAAATGACGCAATGGAGAGTGCCAGCTAAGCTGGTCTCAGTCAGGTTCCTAGTCTCTTAAACTACAAAGCTATTTTTTAAGAAAGTTTTTAATTATTCCAGCTGTTTACTGGCTGAACCACGTATTCTTGGTGACATTAGAATTCTGGGATGCTTTGTTTTCCCAGTCAAATAATTCAATTTCTGTAATATTGTTTAAATTATTCTCTTCCTTCTCTATTATTTAAGCTTTAACATATTGGCTTAGAAAGATGCATAACCACACCAAATGTTTGAAGACATTTTTTGCTGGGGCAAAGAATACCTTTTTTGCTTCCATAAAACCAGGGAAGTATTTGCTAAACTGTGCAAATTATAGTGAATATTAACACAATGTGAATAATCAATATTGACACTTAAGGCTACATTGGGATGGTATTTTACAGCTCTCAAGCAAAACAAGAAGATAACAATTCTTCTTCACTGATCTCATGCAGGGCAGATGTCATTTTGTTTTCCCCTCCAATGTGGGAGATCAAGCACTTACTGCCTGGCATCTATTTAAGGGGTCGGAACATTGTCCTGAATGAGAACTTGGGAATTGCAGGGTTGTCAGCTACAGGACACAATGACACTGAATAAATTAGGTTTTTGGCAAACTGTACCATTTAGGAGCAAAGGCTCCTGAAATTCCTTAAAGGGTCATGTGAAAAATGTAGATATTTTTATATTGCTTTAAAAGTTTGTAATTTAGATTCCTAACCTGAGTGGTTTATATTGCTCATAGGAGGAAAATGAGACTAGGTTTGTAGTAGTCTGTATCTAACACCTCTCCTAAGCCTCTCTTCAAATTTATCCTGTAACTTTTTTAGTCTAGTTTTAAATTAAATAAACAGTGGCCCTTAAGGTACATCCTATTGTGAAATGCAAGACAACTGGGGACCCTTCTGTGATCCCTAGGCCACACAACACAAACTGTTGACATCCATCTGGCCAACCCCTTCTCCTTCCAAAATAGAGTAAGGCCTGTTCTGTATCGCTTCCCGAAAACCTCCCTGCTGGGATATCAAGTGGACAGAGATCCACTTGAGCTCTCTCAGTGGCAATATTTTATTAACATATACAAATACAGTTGAAGTCAGAGACACTTTGTATGTTCTGCACAGTTTTTAGTTATCCAGGAATTTTAAGTGTTCTTCACCTGTATTAAAATGACTACTGCCTTTTCATCTGTATACAAAACCCTTTCCTCACTGCATGATTTCAAAGAAGGAGAAATTTGTTTAGTAAATCACATTATTGAAAAATAAATAGCATGGCATGTGATGTTACACAGCTCCAGGCAGGTCTGTCAAACACCATCTGCTATGTGCTGAAAATATAAGTTTATTAAAGTTTATTTATTTAAGTCCTTAAATACTCTTGTATTAACGTTGCTCTGTGATAATTTTTTTGGCCTTCATTCCTAGAAGGGACAGAAAGGAATTTAGTGGCTTCCTGTGTTTCTGAAAAAAAAACAACATACATTTTTGGTATTGCGCCTTATAGCACTTCTCTGGTAATCTTTTTCTGTAAAGAGGAGAAAGATACCTTAGAAATGGGATGAAAAGGAAGTAAAAATTGCTGCTGGCATTGGGTTAAAAAGAGAAAAAGGAGAAATGCACAGAATTCCCTGAGTGCTGAAATATTGGTATTCAGTGTTTCTGTGGACATAATTACATCTCTTCCTGGTGTAATGAGGAGAACTTAGCTCCAGAAGAATATATTAATCAGGTCTCTGATTCCTAGTGGCCATTAACAGCATTTGAATACTGTTTTTAACCATGATATTTTCAACTTATTCCCTCAATCTTTGTTACTCCCATCTTAATTTCCTTAAAGCTTTTCCCTGCCTGTTGGATTGATTCTCAGTTGATCAGGTTGAGATGATTTCCATGGGCTCTCAACCAGGGGCTGTGCTGTCTGCAGAGTCCCCCAGGTCAGGAATGGGTTTTCCAATGCACTTCTCACCCAAGGCTGAAGTCTCCCTCCCAGATCAGGTAATAGAAAATCCAGCTCTCTGAATACATTTTTCAAGAATTTTTAAGACTGATTTGCCACCTGTCCAGACGGTGGAAGAAATCATGGTCTCATATTTTCACTCTAGAAAATGCCAACAGTCACAACCACTGCCAACAATATTATTTGAACAATAGAACAAATACAGAACACAAACTTCACCTTCCTTATATTAAGCAAAGTGCAAAAAGCTTCACAGTTAAAAATGAATAATATCATGGTAAACACTTACTTAGACTGGGATCTTCAACTTCATTCAATTAGGAAGATAAATAAAATAATAACAAAAAGCACTTAAAGATGGTAAGAAATTTCAGCATCTGCTAGAATGATCTGTGCTAAGACATAGTGCCATTTTTCCTTTTGAAAAAAGACTTTTTTCTCTCCCTCCCTTCCTTCTTTTCACGAGCTGTTCACAGTTTGTACTGCTGAAGCAAAACAAAAACCCCCCAAAACATTTTTCACAACTATTAAGGATATTTATATCCCACAACTTGCTTGTTACAGAATTGTTTTGATCAGCATGAGGTACCTAACTGGAGACTCTTTTCTAACCCTTTGAAAATATCACGAAATCAAGAGTGCACCCACAGGTGCATCCCATGTGGACCCATGGATTTATGGATGTCCAGGTTGCCTAATTGCTCCTAACCCAGTCCTCATCAACCAAGACAAACTCGTCCATTGTCCTGACTTCCTCTGGGGCCTCAGCGGAACGGGGC
This sequence comes from Columba livia, assembly GCF_036013475.1. Taxonomy (NCBI): domain Eukaryota; kingdom Metazoa; phylum Chordata; class Aves; order Columbiformes; family Columbidae; genus Columba; species Columba livia. Next base: position 4,587,750 of record NC_088605.1, on the reverse strand, counting down.
TCCTCAGGACAGTGGAGACAGAGACAAAGAAGCATTCAGTAACTCTGCCTTCTCTGTATCTTCTGTCACCAGGGCACCCACCTCGTTCATCAGTGGGCCTTCATTGCCTCTGGTGTTAGTTTTATCTGCCACATATTTGAAAAAGCTCTTTCTGTTGTCCTTGACCCCTCTCTTCAGGTTTAATTCTAAGGAGGCCTTAGCTTTCCTAGTTGCCTCCCTACACCCACTGAGAACAGACTTATATTTTCCCCAAGTGGCCAGCCCCTCCTTCCATGATCTATGAACCCTCCTCTTCCACTTGAGCACACCCAGCAGTTCCCTGTTTAACCACGCAGGTCTCCTGGCTCCCTTCCTTGACTTCCTATGTGTCAGGATGCTCTGATTTTGTGCCTGGCAGAAACAGTCCCTGAACACTAACCAACTATCTTGGGCCCCTTTACCTTTAAGCAGCCTTGCCCATGGGATTTCACCTAGCAATTGCTTGAAAAGGCCAAAGTTTGCCCTGCTGAAGTCCAGGGTTGCAATTCTGCTTGCTATCCTGTTCCTGCCACGGGAGATCCTGAACTCCACCATTTTGTGGTTACTGCAACCAAGGCAGCCCTCGACCTTCACCGCTTCAACCAGACCCTCCTTGCTGGTGAGGATGAGGTCCAGCAGTGCACCTCTCCCAGTCGGCTCCTCCACCTTTTGCACCAGAAAGTTATCGTCAATGCACTGGAGGAACCTTCTAGACTGGGGCTGGCTGGCCTAGCAGTCCTTCCAGCAAACATCAAGGAAGTTAAAATTCTCACCCACAGACTCTCAACTCACCCCTCATCCGTGCCTGGACAGTACTCAGTACATTGTAGTTGCTCTCTCACTTAAAGAGCAACTCCACCACCTGGCCTGGCTGGCCTGTCTTTCCTGAGAAGGACATAGCCATCCATGACTACATTCCAGTCATGTCAGCTGTCCCACCATGTCTCTGTAATTGCCACCAGATCATAATCTCCTGACTGAACACATCTAAACCTCCCCTGGCACAACTTGAGGCCATTTCCTCTTGTCCTATCACTTGCTACTTGGGAGAAGAGTTTCATTATGGTAATGAATATCCTTCTATTTACAAGTTTGGTTTACTTACAGTTGTGTGAGATGCAAACCCACTACTTTGAGCATATTTAAATATATACATATATATATATATATATATAAGCAATGTCAGATGAACATGGCTGACAATAGTAGCCTATTAAAGAAGGGGATGGAGTGCCAAACAAACCACAAAAAGTACAGCAACTGCAGACGTACAACATAACATCATAGACAAGGAATCAACGTGTATGACAATTAAATGAGAGATGTTAGAGAAAACTATTGTCCTTTGTCTTTAGAGTGTATAATTTAGAAGCTCAGTCATCCAATTTATCAATAATAATAATAATTACAGTTACAGCCTAAAACTGTGTAAGAAATTTAGGGACCAGTGCTTTCACCCATTGCCCTGCCTTTTCTGCTTCTGTAGATATAAGCCAGAATACCTGGGAGAGCTCAGTCTCCTAACATATTAGATGTTGCATGTCCAAGACATCTTCACTGCCATTAATCGGGTAACTTAGCCTCTAAGAGACAGGTGGAAATATTATCTATTGATCCAAAAGCCTCCAAACCTTGATATACTTTTATATTTTCATCATCCACTAGGTAGATGGTTCTATTATTTACAGTTTATTTGGAACTTCAATAACACAATGTTTTATTAAGGTGTAAATAGCGGCTCAAAAATATATCTGTCCTAATATTTTATTTTAAATGTTGGACAACATCACTCTTTAAAAACTATGCTCATGTTCAATAGCCCCTTTAAAAGTGATGAAGAGAAGCCTAGTACTAAGAGGAAAAACATTTTGAACAACAGACATAAGCTGCATCAGTGCTTTTAAGCAGAAAAGTAGGTTTAAACATACCAATATATAGTCTCCTCCTGACAGGTTAAGAAGAATAATTTTGGGTCAAAAAAAGGCTAAACTACATGCTCTAGCAGAAGTGAACAGAGACTAAATTTCATTGGAAGCTGAAAATTCTAACTATTAGCTAAAGAGATGGCTCAGGAAAACATATATTTTGGATCTATGTGGTCCTTCAATGGATAAAATAAAATGGCATGGTGAGGAAAGCTCTTAGGAACACGGTGTGAACACAAATTACTGTTGTACTCAGCGATTTTATCCCTTCTTTATGTTTATTCCTGTAGACAATTTTGGCTTTTTTTTAGCATTTATTCTAAGTAACTAGATCTAGAGAATCACCTCATATGGAATGAAAACTTGTGTTTCCTTTACCTCTTAGTCAATCACTTTTTTCTTAAGGAGAAAGAAAAAAAGAAGAAGAAGATCATTTTGTATATACAGGGGAGAAACAGATTGCTTAGATATCCTTTTTCTACTTGGGTCTCTCAGCTTTTCTTTATGCAGTTGTGAAGGAAAAAGCTTCAGTCAGAACACAGGAAGGACAAGACAGAAAAATCCTGGTATATATAGTGCCACTTCGCAATAAAAAACTGAATTATAGGCTTTCTTCACAGTGCTTCCACAATATTACTCAGTTCTAGAATGCCATTCACTAAATAACCTGCTCATAAATGTGTGTTACGGACAAGAAGTTCTCCTAAAACAAAACAATTGCTTTCAGCAGCTTTTAATTACCTTACAAATTTGTGACCAGATCACAGTGAGTGTAATTGGTTCCAGTGTAGCATAAATAATCGCAACTATGCAGAAAACTGGGTAAGCCACATCCCTGCAATCCCAGACAGTAAATAAAGCCAATAAGATATAAATGAACCATAAGCTGGACATGATATCAATAGCTCAGGTGCACAAATCTTGAACATGGCCTGGATCCAAGCAATTTTTATCTAGATCTGCAGACAATTAAAACTAAATATGTAATGAAATCAAGAAATTATGAAAACTGAAGGTGTAAACGGTTGTAGAAGACTCTTTTTCTCTTTTATGTATGTTTCTAAGCACTCTAAATGCCTTCAGGTGGTGAACTGGTGATTTAAACTGCGTGTTTAATATCAACCATGTGTGGTTTATTCTTTTATCTTCTCACCAGAGGGACAACTTGTATGTGTTTTACTTTGGCTGGTTAGTGGCTATTGCTTTTCTTGTTTTGCATAACTCACTCTAGTAACTACTTCTTGTCTTTTAGCAATAAACATTATCAGTGACAGCAGTTTGATTTCAAAGATGATTTACAATCAAGGCTCGATCTTATTAGTTCCCAAGTGGCAGCTGCTACTATTAACTGATATTTACCCATAATCACGTACTGGCATCTAAACTTCCCCAAAACAAAACCAAACAATCAAGAGGATTGCCTGAAGATTTATAATGGCATATTAGAGGTTATCAAAAATTGAGAACGTTTTAATTCTTGAGAACGAGGTAGCAATTTGTTGATTTTTTTTGTTTCTTTCTTTACATTTATGGAAATACATTGAATATTTCTGTGAATTTTTGAACTACAGTTTCCAAGATCATTGTGGTGAGGATACAGTCCTTCTCTTCTATAATAGCTACTAGCCAAGACTGGATTTAACAGCATACTAAGGTACCACAAATGCAGAATAGACAACTGGTGGGACTTTACTAAACCACAAGGCAAGTGTAACATATAAATGTCATTGAGTTTTCAGTAGGTAAAACATACACATTGTGCACCTAGTAGAAGTTCTTCCTAATAGAAAGAATATCCTGCCATCATTTAAGAGTTGTGTCATTTAATTAAATTCAGACCATAATGCAGTGCACTGCCATTCAATAAAACAGCCATAGTTTTCAGGGTACGACCATCTAGTATAATTTTATCATCTAGAAATATTGAATAAAATCTAGTTATCTTACTACTTCTATACTTCTATGTTCAATACATAGTAACACACATTTTTAGAGCACCGATCTGTCTTACAGATTTATTTTAATATGGGACATATATCACCACACAAGGTGGCTTCTCTCCATTGGCAGTGGATGGGGGTTTTGTGGTACTAGATGATCAATTATTAAACAGCTAATTTTTATGAGATAAAACACCTGCTTAATAACTATAGGATTATAACCCTCCTAAAGACCAGGCTAGAGACATCACCTGGGACAAATTCTGTGTGTTTTGGGTTATTTTCTTCCAAAGAATTAAAATTATTAGCACCTTAAAGACTATGAACAAGCTTCCCCAAAAGAGCTTCCTGTACTTTCAGATCGTGATATTTTGAGGTCCTGTAAATAATTCACTTTCTTCCCACTGTCTAAAAGGGATAAACTTCATAAATCTTAGATTAGGCATTGGATCTTAACAATCTTGTTTCTCAACGCTCATTTTCATCCTTCAAAACCCTTAAAACACTCGTACACCACTTTAATATTTTAGGCATCACTACCAATGGCCTTGGGACAATGCTACATAAAAACTGTTTCTTACTTTGTAATTATAGGTGTGATTGCAAGAGACAGTTGCTGGTCACCGAAACAACATGACCTAATGCAGAAAACAACAACAACAAAAACCCAGTTATAGCTGGATTTCTCTAATCTGAGCTTTCTCAGATAAAGACATGTGACAACACTAGCCTAGTTTGGAACAGGAGTTTGTTGATAATAGGGGAAAACAAGGAAATGCAGTTGGAAGAGCTAAGACTGACAACCTGAGCCAGGTTTTCTGATAAGTCTTGAATAAACCACTCTGATTCATGTGTAATGTGATCTATATCACTGCAAATGCAGGTGATACAAGTGTTAGCATCCCAGTGTACTTCTGATCCAGATTTTTGTCCTAATATCCTTGAGAACTGATGCCTCTGAAGCTTCTCTTCACTCCTTTCTGGTTTTAACAGTTTGTATTAGAACACTGATCTGCAGAGTATTTTTTAATTAAAGATAGTTTTTTCCTTTGCAATGGACGTCACAGGACTCAAAGGGAAAAAACATCAGGGTTTTCATAGAATAAACTGCACATTTCTATTCAGAAGATGTCAGTACACATAATCAATGCTGTTACGCTTAAATGCATATAAAAAACCAGAATTGTAGAGGACAGAAATGTGGATGGTGTAAACTGTTACAAAACCATCAGCTTCACTGAAGCCACGCTAATTTACACCTGCTGACAATCTCCCCACTCATCAGTTCAATGAAATCTTGCAGATATTTCCATTTAGAAGGTCAGAAATGTTTACCCCAGAATCTGAGATTATTCTAATTTTTCCACAGCTATCCATTTGCAAACGGCCCACTACAATCTCCTCATTTAACCACCAACTGCTTTTCAGCTGTAAATTGCAATATGCTTTTAAATCACTTCTGGATGGTTTCTCTTAATCTAAAATAACTGGAGGAAAAGGAGATAATACGGATTTTTTTTCTTTCTCTTCAACTATGGGAAGCTCATAGTGAAGGACTGTGCAAATAAAGTGGTAAAAGTTACCCACTTTAATACAAGGTCTTGAGAAAAGTTTATTCTATCATTACAAGCATAATAATTAAGGTTACTAACTAATGAAATAGTTATTAATAAAACATTCTATCATATTTTCCATTAAGATTTTATCTGTTAAAATGTTTATACCAGCAACTATGAAAAGAGGAGTGGCAGAGAAGTTCAGGACACCTTATGATAGGTAATGAATAGTATCACAGGCATCTAAATTCAGAAAATCTATTGAGTAAATCTGCTACAGATTAGTGGTCATACTTGTTAGAACTCTTAATGGAAGTGATATGGGTGCCTGGTATGACCACTGGCCTCAGTTTTATGACTCATTCACTAGAAAGCACTTGTAGCCAAACTCTTCCTAGTTGGCTTGACAATAATTCTTAATTTATGAGTCACAGGGATGAATGTTATTCACCGAATTAAACATAGACATCTAAGCATCCCTAGAAAACATGCTTTCAGTATTTTTCAGGCATCGCTCTTAAGTAGAATGGGAAAAGTACATAAAGTTATTTGGTTGCAAGAAATGACTTTCCTATTTGTTTACATATTTAAGAAAAGGCTCCATTTGATGACAATATTTGACCATTGGGTCGACTTCTGTAGTGTGAAGGGGCTTTTTAAACAAACAGACATCTCTGACAAATGAAGTGACTGTTGGAAGTACAACAAAGACATCACAACCTTTACAGGTATTAAATGAACATTTTTAATGAACATATTTGAGTTCCAAATACACCATGCTGCTTAGATGTAGAATTGATCTTAATGGAATAAAGATGGTTATATAATCTTAGAGTTCAACACCCCCAAATCTGGCCTGTTTGTAGGATTGTCTTGACTGTGCTTGCAGTGCTTTGATCATCAAACATCACTGAAAAATTGTATTTCAACTAGTTGGTTGCATTCGTCACTACATAATCGATCTCTTAATGAGATATTTATGAAATATTATATCTGCATTTCTTTCTTTTTAACTGCATCGTGCTTATACTGCTTGGATGATCCACAAGGAAATGAGATTTTGTTTATTTCCTACCAAAAATCTGTTCATCAATGTATGCAGCTGGAAGTCAATGCTAACCCAGTATTTGTACTTATAACAGAATTAAAAGCTTTTTCAAATTCATCACTACTATGACATGTGTCTGGCAGCAAGATTTTTCAGTCTGACCTGTAAGCAAACTATGCACATGAGGTTTAATTGAACACATACTGTAATTTGAGTTACCATTTTTAATGAAGGGAGAGAGAGGAAACCCTGGAAAAGAAAATAACTCAATCCTCATTACTATAATTAATCATTCACTTCGAGTACTGGCTTCTTTGTGTCCACGCATTCCTCTGTAGAACATCACAACCATGAGGCATTGGTGATGGAACAAAACAAAACAAAATAAAAATAATAGAACTATTTAAACCCCAAGCAGACATTCAAGCATCCTCCTTTAAATCCCAAGCATCCTTCTATTTTTACAGAGCAAAGCCATGGTCTGTTTCTGTCCCCACTTCAGATCAATGTGCTAAGTGACATCCATTCAAATTACTTGTCAGTTTAATCAGAGGAAGGGAAACACAATTACAGGGCATTAGTGTAAAAGCCACCGCAAAATAAAAGAATGACCATGTGGGATATCTGAAGCCAAGGACTGTTGAAAGTAACTCTATGACATTTTCATCAACTCTTTTTACAGAAGAAAAAAAAGCCCCAACCCTTTGTAAATGTTATTACAAACTAATTAGGCATAAAATAATGCTTTAAATCTATGAACTGATTAGAGTCTTTATTTCTCCATGTAGATAGCAGAATCTTTTTTGGCTTTTCTTCTGTTCTCAGAAAAAAATCTAAATGCATAAAGACCTTTGCTGAAACAGTAACTGGTGCATTTACAAAGCCTCTCTGTGCTCCCTCTCAAGTCAGCAGGAGTTTTACCATTATTTCCACTGAATGATTTGAACATTCACTTTTTGCAGACACTCCAAATTCCCACTAAATATAAGTGATATTTTTGCAATCATCAAAGAGATGACTTGGATTCAGTGGATGAAATGGGGGCAAGGAAAGGAAGGGAGAACTCCTTCTCCACCTCAAAGGCAGAAGTGCAAGACTGATGGATTCAAAAGGACAAAACAATGCAAACCTGTCCCCAAAGCCCTGTCTGGTGTCCCCAGGTGGGATACGACAGGGTGAGTTCCTCAAATCCCTCTGACCCTTTGGTCCCAAGCTGCACCACAGCTCCGTTTCAGCAGGATCGGAAAAAATATTAATATACACCCTGTCTAGAGGTATAGAGGAAATAAGGATTCTTGAATCCCTTGAATCCACACAGGAAATTAGATGAGGCCTCTCATTACCTGAGCGATACTCAACTATTAAAAAAATAATACAGTTGGTAGAATGACCTCTGGGTGATTTAGATACAAAGGAACCTCACTTAAGACTTTTCAAAGAAATAACTCTCAATACCCATTCCCAGGATAGACCATGAGCTGGAAAAAGCCTTCTTCCAGCCCTAACTTGCCTTTTAAGATCCAGATGGCACTGGAGCCCAGACTATGCTCAGCACAGTTAATCTCCCAGATTGAGGTGACTTCAGTTCTTCAAGAGTCACAATGCATAGCCCAGGTCCTGGTACCCTGCAGCAAAAAAATCACTTAAAATGTTCTTCTTGTAATTCAAAGCTTATAGACTCCGAGGTCTTTAGTTGGATTTGATCCTTTATCTTCTATATTAATGAGACAGTAATTAATTTGACCATCCCTACCTGGTTCACAAGGTAATTGAATGAATAGCTATGTACATCCACATAAATGCCTCCAAAAAGAGCTATTACTATGAATGCGAAATATGAAGAGTTAACCCTGTTATGTTGATAATGATGGCATAGAATCTGTTAAGGTAAGTGCCATTGGAGCGTATCTAATAGCTAATGGAAATGAAAGATAGGATATGAATACGCAACACAAAACCACTATACTATTTACACTCTGCTTAGCATAATAATAATAATAATAATAATAATAATAATAATAATAATAATAATAATAATAATAATAATAATAATAATAATAATAATAATAATAATAATAATAATCCTATTATTCACATTTCCTTAATATATTTTCGTCTTCTGTCACAACTACAACTCCCAGAATATTACAAAAGGGTTAAAAGCAAGATAGTTCTTTTAGCAGATTGCCACAAAGACTTCTTGTAGGAAATTAAGTGGAAAAAGAAAAATAAAGAATGTTGGATGAAATCACAACAGACTGAAACCTGTGGTTCTAGTGGAAGACCTGAAATAACTTTGAAACAGATGCTAATTGGCACCACCTTCATTCTGATGTTCATAAATGAAACTGAACAAGCCTTCAAAGGTGTCAAAGGAAGACCAGTCATCCAAAGGACATTAAAATGTGCTTGGATTTGGTTTGTCAGCTCCAGTTATTTATATCCTGCTTAGTTATTTAGATGCTTTTGAAAATTCATCCAATGAGACAAGTGTGTATGTTTTCAAAAGGGGTGGAAGTCTGTGGAAGTCAAATTCCTAAATTATCCTGGATATGCCTGTTTTATCAATTGACATTGGCTTTGGAGGTGAATTACCAATCTGAGGTTGCACCACGTAATTCACTACGGGAGATTTTCTACTGGGGAAGAGTTTGTGGTTTGTACCAAGAAAAATGTGGTAGTTTACAAGTCTCATTACAAATTAAGGACTATTAAATGTTATCCACAAACACCTACAGCTGTTCAGAATACCTTTTAATGACAGACACATACAGAAAATAATTGCAAGTGGTAAAAGTGCCAACTGACCTCTGCATCTGGTTTTCTTCTTTTCCTCCTATATAACTTAAACTTTGACATTCCAAATTAAAACTATTATTAATATATAAGGATATAAACTATTTTAAATAGTATCATTCTAATAATTCACTAAGTTGGCTCTGCAGTGACTTCAATAGCAATTTCAGTAGTAATACAAGGTAGCATTCCACACTTCCTATTTATCACCTATATGTGATACCCAATACCTGGCTTTGTCTATAAAGTGAGAATTGGATAAATGTTTCCTATAAAAATCAATTATTCCAGTAAAACAGGAAAAATTGTAGAGAATCTGCATGTTACACATGATCAAGATGTACATCAACAAGATAAAAACTGAATCCACAGTCTATGGGAACTAGACCGTACTTCCAATTCCCAGTCCAGTTCTGCCTCTAATAGACTATATTTTAGCTAAGTTTTCTTTAGTATGGCAATTAGCATTAAGGGTGAGTCAATTCCATGATGATCAAACGCCTAAAGAAATTTAAAAAATATAAACTAAAGCCCAGCAGGAGAAGCTCTGTGGCTTTCCACACCGCATGATGCTTTTCACTTCAAAACTACTAAGTAAATTACCGAGAAAAAGTTACTGTGAATAAAATAGGCTGCACTGTGTTAAGCAATTATTTCTAAAGTGTGAAATGGGTAGGAAGCATCTCATCTTAAAGTAGGACCATGATGCATATTACCTCTCTAGTCAAAAGTGAACAGTCTTTATTTTTTACATTTTCTTTATTTTGCAGGAGCAAGAGCAAGAATCAGAACTTTATTTTCTAACAGTCTTTTATGTGTGAGAGAAGTGTAAAAACTCAACTTGTGAAAACTTGTGTACTGCACTCATGTCTCTGGAAGAATCTTATAGATTTTCATGAGCTCTCAGGAAATGCCCAGTAAATTATAAACGTATTTGGCTAATGCTCCCCATTTAGGGAACGCATGATGGAGATGTGATTCCCCATGTTAAAGACTAGCATTTTGGGGTGTGTTAAGAGTTACACCTCAGTTAAGATTTAATTTGTGAAATAATGCAGAACACAACTTGCCTTTAAGTGTGTTTTGCAAGTGTATCATGCTGCACACCCACTCTGTTCCTTAGTCTTGAAAACCAGTAGTAAAAGGTCATTTTAATAGAAAAGTTGTGATCACAGCATGGGTTACGAAAATACCCTTTTGATGCTTCTGAGAGAACAGAGGGGATTCTTGCAATTAATTAATACCTAGATGCATAACAACAGGCTATTTCAACAGAAAGAAAATATGCTTTTTTCTCCTATTGTTTTACTTGTTGTGGTTTTTCTTTGAAAACTGTTACTAAAAGTTGCAGGGACTGAAAAGAAAGAGGAAAACCACACAAGAATCAAAAAAGAGCTTTATCTAAGCCAAAAGGTGACACAAATTGGTAGTAACGAATTGTGTATACTAGCTGGCTAAAATGGCTGTCCATTTAAGGGATAATTACACATACATTAAGATATTTATGCAGAGTTCATCTCCTAGATCAAAACCAAGAGGTAGTAGAGATTAAATAAGAGAGTATGAGTCTGGGTTTAATGACTGATGAGCACAATTTAAAGAAAATATCTTCCCTTAATAAGCTTTTTCAACAAAGGCAATACAGGCTTTTGTTTTCTTTTGTTCATATTCATAAGAGATTCATTTCAAAAAGATCAGAAATGGTTATATTTTGTCAGATTATATATCATATGGATATCTGATTTAGACTCCGTGAGAGCAAAATTTCAGAACACACGCAGAGCCATTTAGTGACCCGTTCAGTAGAAAGAGCAAAAGCGAATCTACAAAGTGGAAACTCATTTTGGCCTCGGTCCTAAAACAGTTTTGGAGGTTTGACCTTCAGAAGAACTTCACATAACACAGATGGGTTGACCGGGGTTGGCCACAGGAAAGCATTTAACAAGTCAGTGTTGCAAAGTATTCTGGAAAGATGCAGAACAAGCCTCTAAATATATCAAGAGCGCTCTTCTCTGCTGAAATATCTATATGTTAACACCTTGTTCTCTGGGATCAGAAAATGTTACCTCCAGAAGATGAATGGATAGGACACAATAATTTCACAGAATCACAGAATGTTCAGGGTTGGAAGGGACCTCAACAGAACATCTAGTTTCAATGCAGAGCTTTGAAATTTTATTTTATAATTTGAAATTGCTAATACTTCAGCATTTAATAATGTAATATTGTAACACTTTAATTTTATATTTTTAATAATTTTTGAAATTTGTATACTTTCTAATACAGTAATTGTAAGGTGGGGTTAGTCTGTACTTAGGGCTAAGTGATGGCCAATGCCAAGTGATTTTGGAAGCTTCTCCATAACGTAAGAAAATTAGGCAAAGGTAACAATACTATAGCAGGACGGTTATTCTGGCCATCACGTTTACCCACCGATGGATGTGGCCCTGATATACCCGGACAAGATGGGGAGCGGACAATCTGAAACCCATGACAACATCACGTGTGGTACCTATAAACATTTCTGATGAGCCTGTTTTTCTAATGTCACATGCTCATACAAAACAAAAGAGAGTGTGTTTGAAAAATTGATATTTAATGCGCTTCTCTTTAGTACAATATTTTTCCTTACAAAACTGCCTTAAACGCACAAGTGTGAGCACACATTTACAGATATCTGTATACTCAAGGATAAAATTTCATCTCTCGAATAAGTTCCTAAATCAGGATGAGAATGTCCATCAATCATCTGCTATACCTAAAGAGTAGAAATTCTGGATAAATGAGGCTAGCAGAATGGCTGCCTATGCCAGCATTAATTTTGACTGATAAATTCCAGAATAGTTTATTACAACAAATATCATCTCCTAGTAAAATTCTCTATTTCCAATATCATTCTGCCCTCCAAATATACATGTTTTTTACATCAGAAACAAATTGCAACAAGACACAGAAGAATGAGCTGCTGCCTCACAAAGTCATTTTAAATATTCGATGTAACTTCAAATTTTAACAAGACAAAAATAAATCTGGATGATAGATATTTATGCATTTGTGTGTGTGTGTATTATGATTTTATCATTCAAATTCACTATATTTTTACCTTCACACAATCAAAATTAATCAAAATTCAAAATAACCAGGATTTCTTGATTGTTATATTTAATAATTTCACTGCTAAGACAGGTAATGTCCAATATCAGGTACTATGTTAAATATCTTATTTCAATTGCCACTTCTTTTTTATGAAAAACTTTTTCAAATTGCAGAACCAGACACTTGAAACTAAAATATTAGTATCACAGCTGCCTGTTCAACTAGAATTTCCCCTTTTTTTCTCCACATGTTATTTTACGCTCCTCAATTATATGAACAGATCTTAATTTTTCCACAGGAACTCTGCTAATGTGCATACGATAGATGAGCCTCATTTGTTGCTCAGTTGTTTATACAGCTAAAATATGTTGTTTGCAAAATTAACACAGATTAATGTAGTAGTCTAAAAATGTTGCTGGGTATTTCAACACTTTCTTATAAAACCACAATTTAGCTGCAGAAAACATCGTATTTAAGATTGTAAGCGTGTAAGAGCAGAGCTTTTTTTTTTTTGAATTATCAGAGAGAATGTTCCTATAAGCAAAATGTTATTGTTCAAGTTGGCATTAATATGTTCTCCATTGCTCCCCGTGCTTCCCAGGAGTGATGGGGGGAGAGCTGAGCTGCAGTGATGTTGGACTGAACTGGGGAAAGGGACCTGGGTGTCCTGGTGGACAGCAGGATGACCATGAGCCAGCACTGGGCCCTTGTGGCCAGGAAGGCCAATGGTACCTGGGATGGACTAGAAAGGGAGTGGTCAGTAGGTCAGAGAGGTTCTCCTGCCCCTCTACTCTGCCCTGGTGAGACCACACCTGGAATATTGTGTCCAGTTCTCGGCCCTCAGTTCCAGAAGGACAAGGAACTGCTGAAGAGAGTCCAGCACAGGGCAACAAAGATGCTGGAGGGAGTGGAGCATCTCCCGTGTGAGGAAAGGCTGAGGGAGCTGGGGCTCTGGAGCTTGGAGAAGAGGAGACTGAGGGGTGACTCATTCATGTTTACAGATATATAAAGGGTGAGTGTCAGGAGGATGAAGCCAGGCTCTTCTCGGTGACAACCAATGACAGGACAAGGGCTAATGGGTACAAACTGGAACACAAAAGGTTCCACTTAATTTTGAGAAGAAACTTCTTCCCAGTGAGGGTGCCAGAACACTGGCACAGGCTGCCCAGGGAGGTTGTGGAGTCTCCTTCTCTGCAGACATTCCAACCCGCCTGGACACCTTCCTGTGTAACCTCATCTGGGTTTTCCTGCTCCATGGGGGGATTGCACTGGATGAGCTTTCGAGGTCCCTTCCAATCCCTGACAATCTGTGATTCTGTATTAAGAAGTTATCTAAAAGCCATTAAATTAATTCACTATTAAATATCTGCAGTGAAATGCTGTAGCACAGCAAAAACTGGTCTGGAAAAATATTTTCTTTTGAATATGGAATATCACAAAAGGTTTTGGTTTGGTATCCTTATGATTTGTGAACTAAATTGACTTTTGAATTATATTGACTTAACTGGTTTTGCTATCACTTCTGCTCTTTTTTATTCTTCTAAGAAAAGAGAAGCATTATAATAACTGGCTATTTTTGTAAACCTTGAATCTACAGCATTAAATGTGACCATTTTTTCTTCCCTTTGGAAATAAAACCTAATAACCCAACTGGATTTATATCAGCCTATTCTATAGCACGTTCATGATTACAGACCCATTTTCAGTTTCTGGGATGAGAATTCATGATCGCATCTAATCTCCTATGCCTGCCAATAAGTTTTTGACGGTGAGTGGAGAAGCTCACTGACTTCTGAGGTCATTGAATGAGACCATAAACCATTTTATACATCACAGTTATTAGCAAAAAAAAAATAAATAAACAAAGCACATTAGTAAGAATAACAGAAAAATACTCCTATCACCTTTTGCGCTGCTCTAACTGCATGGATTTTATAGGCTATATTATTCCCCAGAGGACACACTGATATAAATAAAGAAACTGTGAGCAAATGGGGATTTTTTTTTTTCTCCTCACAAGCATTTCAGGAATTTCTAAGTTCAAATTTTGAAGTTGGAAGCATCTCCTTGCAAACATTCAAGGTCACATTGGGCAGAGCTTTAAGCAACGTGATCTAGAGAAAGATGTCCCTGATCATGGCAGGGGAGTTGGACCAGATGATCTTTAACTGTACCTTCAGACCCAAACAATTTTATGATTCATTGCAACATTGTTATATATCTTTTATTCCATTTTTTTTTTTCCTAATCAGAATAATTAAAATGAATCAAATTCTGACCTCTGTACTATTCTCACCTACTGTATGGGGTATTTATGTAGGAGCTGTGAGATCCCAGCTGGGCTCTGCTGGGAAACGATGCACAACAATGGCCGGATCAACTGGGTAATTCAGTGAACTGGACTGAGAATTTGGGCACATATTGTATTCTTACCAGTAAACAAGAGACACGTCTTCACCTAAACTGTAATAAATAAGAACAGCTACTTTGTGATTTCCTGCATAGATACACACCGTAAAAGATTATTAACTTTGAAAGTAATGCAATGTATTTAATTGAACACTGTAAAATCAGTATTCAGACAAAATAATCTTTTTAAAGGTGCAATGAAAATGAACAGATCTGTTTACTGCTTCATAAACAGGGGGTGAAATACTCTGTTTTGTAAAGAAGATCTGCAATATTTACTTTAAAAAGCCAACAATCTAAACATTCTTCTATGCAAGTCTTTCTTTTAAATGTCAATTACTATAGCATCAGAGACCATTCATACAGCTAAATTATGCTTTAACTAGCTTGTTATGACAAATGTTCTATGACCGCAACAGTGTATCTATAAAATATTTTGCATTTGATCCAGCTGTAGGATTTGCGTTGAACTAGCAAACCAGGGGAAGGGGAAGAATCTCCTCTACCAATTCCTGGAACACGTTATAAATATAATACCAACATTTCAACATGTTTTGATTTTTAATACCTTTCAAAATTCTTTTCTGAGCACCCTTGTAGAATGACTCCCCTCTTTATATCCCCTGCAGATAGCATCAGCATATTGTGCTGAAAATGAGAAAGATATAACCCTTAGACCTAATAATGGCAATTTAAAATTATAATATACACTATGAAAATATACACTCTTTAAAATACACACGTTTTTTAAAAAGAATACTTTGTGTTCTCTTTAATTGTCTTTTAGCTTTATGTTTTAAGGAACTCTTTCAAATATCTCTGTGTACGCCCATTGGTTAGAAGTTTCTTTTACTAAAACGAAATTAAGAACATTTTGCATGAAACAAAGATATGGAAATGTAGAGTGAACTTAAAGATTTGGACATCCAGAAACAGAAGAGTTAGCTACAGTAACTACAAGACATAAATAATATTTGCAATCTTAATTATCCTCCTACTCTCTCATGTCACCAAACCCCTTCCACATTCTGGGGCAGTAACCACCTACTCCTGCTAAATCACTTCAGCGAAGCCTGTAAATGCTATCTAACATTTATCTTCTGTTACACAAACATATGCAAATGCTTATCCCTATGTATAAGCACACAGACACACCTCCAGAATAAATCTCAAATCCCTCCATCGAGGTCAGTGTCTTCAGACTCGTTGCTCCCATCCCAAAGAGTCTGAGGTGTGGGAAAGGGCAGGGTGAAGGCATATTAGTAAGAATAATATTGTCACAAAGTGTAATTACAGGCAGGAGAGCTTGGTAATATAGTCATTTGTCTCTTCAGTTCCTAGGTTCTTGCATCTCTCCTACTTTTTCTTGCCCACATCAGTCATATGATTCAAGGTTTACTCCTGTTAGTGAATTTCTATTGTTTATTATCTGATTTCTTTCCATAGAAACAATCTTAAGTTGGTTGCCTAGCTAGTGCTATGAGTAATTTCTCTTTCAACTGAATCAGAACTATCTTCATGGTGCTTTTCATAATTTCATTTCACCTTTTTCATACATCCATTAAAAAAGCTGGGGTTTTGTCCATTAGACACTCAATATTCTGCAGAACGCCTATGTGAAGGTGTTCAAGAATTTGCTTCAGTTCCACCACAGTGTGTTTCTGTTCCCTGAGTTAAGATGCTGCCATGGGTCAATATGCTTTCTTATGCCTCCTCACTCACCAAGTCATCCTCGTTCACACATGAAGTAGTTTCTGGACTTGTGAAAACACCTAAATTGCTCATGAGGCTTCAGTGGAGACATCCCCTTGTTTGTTAAGCCTTTCTGCTGAAAATGCAGTCTCCCAAAATACCCCAGTTAAAACTTCTCCTCTGCTTCCTTGCTTCCATTTCTTTACTTCAGTGCTGCCCCCAATTTTTGGACCAATTGACTATTCAACCTTCAGTCTCACCTGCTGTACAGGATAAACACAAAGGTTTATTTTGAACGGCAGGCTTGAATGTTTTTTTGATGACTAGTATGACTGCCCTCATAGACACAAATATCACTTAAATCTGGGAAGGAAGCAAAAAACATATGGGAACATTTTGCAAACATTTTGCAAGCCTAGGAAAATATTATTTAAAATTTGAAATTATATATATATTCTTTCTTTTTCTTTCAGCAATTTAGTATGGTGATTAGCATTACAGTTATTTTTACTTGTGCAAATAAAATAAAGAGAATCGATACACAAAGTGTTGCAAGCTAAACAAAATAATAGCATCAGTCATCTCTGAAATCATTATTGCACTTGTGAAACAGAATAAAATTCAAGCATATGAGACTTTCCTGGAAATTTCCCTCACACTATTTTAAGACATCTGTTCAAAGCAGAAATACAGGGTGAATGGAGGGAGAAGAAACAAAAAAATCTGTATCTTCCTTATTGTCCCTATTGATTACACAGTTTAGAGCAATTTCTTTGGGGCATTATCTGACCTTTTCTGCTTGTATGAGTTTCTCCTCGGCTCTGGGGTGCTCACACTGAATCAGCTGGATGAAGCTTTGCCATGAGGAAGAGAAATGGACTTTCAGCTTGGCTTTCCATGTCTACAGACACAGACCCATATTTAACTCATTTGTCCCACTTAAATCAAGTGCTTGTTCTACAGGGACATCCCCCACCACTCACGTGGACCCGATGCTGACTGCTCTGTCAGTCCCAAATTATTAGGCAACACACCGAGGTAGCAGCAAATTGGTATTACACAGTTTTCTCTATATACTGAACAGGTCACACTGTATCACCCATTTGCTATATTCCTCTTTGCTGTGAGTAAATCCAATGAATATGGCCTTTGTATCTTTCTGCTATCTGCAGAAGTGCTTCAGTAGATCTTGAGCTACCAGCACCTGTTTGTCAGTCCATCGTGTTGGACATGTTTTTCTCCTAAAATTACAAACACTATATTAATATAATTTTTGTCTCCAAAATTAAACTGTTTCTACCAGTCCTATCAAATTCCTGCAGCTTTCTCACAACACCTGTAAATTTATGGGTTTTTTCATGCTATTGTCCCATATTGTATTTCTCCATATCAATAACTTTCTGCTTTAAATAAATTCTGAATCTATTCTGCCCCTATTTTCTCTCTTCTCTCATTACTCACAATCTTGACCTCATAATTTTGGAGCCCTTGCTTTCCTGCCTTTCAAAGCCAGCTGTTATTTCTGACCCTCAATTTATAAGCTGTGCTTTAACCCAGCTCCTCATAAAGAATGAAGGACGAGCTTGGGCTTAGTCTGGTCATACAAATGTAGATTTGCCAGAGAGAGGAGAAAGAGTTACAAAGTGTTGTCGGTGGTTTCTGCCTTAAAATTGCCAGTTTATAGGTGCTTTGTCCAGTTCCAGCTCCAGATGCCTTTTTGGGCAGGAAAAGGAGAATCCCTGGGGGTGCCTGACTTGGGGAAAAAAAACTACGGGACACAGAAAAGGGAGCATAGAGAAACTACTGAGAGGGAACATGTAATCCATAAGGGAGGACGTTCATGCCCAAAATACATACTCATCTGTAGGGCAAAATGATCCTTTCAGAGGCAGCGGTGGCAAAACTCCACTTGGCCAAGTGTTCCCCATGTCTGTGGAACAGGTAGGACCAAGGAAACAAAATATGGCGCAGAGATTTGCTCCCTAAACTGTAATTTGTGACAGTGAGTTACTACAAGACATGGTGCATCTGAAAATATTCAACTGCCATCCAGAAGCTGGTATACCTTCTTTTCCTAGGCCAGTCAACCAAGACTGCAACAGGCTGGTCGGAGAGGTGGTGCATGAACCATCCCTGCAAACATCCCAGGCCAAGCTGGACGGGGCTCTGAGCAACCTGAGCTGGTGAAGATGTCCCTGCTCATGGCAGGGGGGGCACTGGATGAGATTTGAAGGTCCCTTCCGATCCAAAACATTCTCTGATTCTATGATACAGTGTGACATGAGACACACGCTGCTTTACCTGTTTCTAGAGGTACGCAAAGTCCAAAGGCACTGGAATTGCCTTTGGGATCTACCTTTGGGATTGTTCTAGCAAATGCTTCTGCACAGGTGATGCTCTGGTGCAGAAAATATACCACCTCAAATCTGCGCTGTCATTGGCATATAGCTGCCTCTTGCTGCAACGCCCAAAACAAATCAGTAGGATTGTCTCATGCCCTACAGGAAGGAGTAGCAGAAAGATTAAACAAGAAGAAGATGATAATTAGTGATAGAAATGATAGATTTTACCACACTGGGGAAAAAAAAAAATAAAATCTCCTCAGCATTTAATAAGAGACATGAGATTTGAAGCTGCACTGGGGAAAATTTCGTATTATCCATAACATTTAAAACCGTAACATGATGCAGCAGACTACTTCTATAGAGATTTTAAGGCTCTGATATCAAAAGGATTGAGCAGAATAGCTCTGAGTCTGTGTGCTGCCAGCCCTTTGCAGACCCCAGGTGGAAACGTTTGCCTACAAGTCAGCAGGACTTTCCTGGTCTACCAAGGGATGAAGGGATGAGGGCTGTGAGTGTCTGGATGCCGGACAGTCAGTAAAATAGCCCTTGTGTGACAGCCAACCTCTTCTGAGAGACAGCTTACAACGAAACAAAACCTGAGATAAAAATAAAATAATGAGAAATAAAAAAGAATAAGCCATGTCTGGAGTAGCTGTTCTTTTTTTTTTCTTTACATATCTGATCAAGTTATTACAGCCCTATAGGCATGAAAACCAAATTGTTATGTGGGGATGAGCTGAGCACGATGACTTTTATGCAACAAGCCACAGAAGAAAAGGGCTGGATGCCTGGGGTGCCAGTTTTGGCTTCTGAAGCACAAAATCTCTGCTTCAGCATAGGATTCCTGTGTGGTGTCTGTTATGTTAGTTTAGTCTCTGTCTACCTTCCCTACCTATTTATAAGCAGGAATAATTCACACAGGTATTTTGAAGATAAACAACATAAAGAAAAATACTCAAAACCGAGAAATATTATTGCACTGAAAGCTGCAGATGTACTTTAGATAGCTATAAGTGTCTATAGTATTGGGCAGGTGTCAAACAAATTGAAAGTAATAATATAATAGATTCCTCCATATGAGCCAAAGTTTCATGAAAATGCTGTTTAGATAACAAAAATCGTATCAGCTTGTCATTCATTGTGTGCGTGTGTGGGCTTGTAAATAATCATCCCAAAAAAGCAAAACAAAACTCGTTTAGTATATTCCCAGGAGAATAATTCTACTTAAAAAAAAATAACAGAAGCTTTATTTCAACTCAGCAAACCAAAGACGTTAAAGAGTCTGCTAGGCGAACATATTCTGCATATACAATGGTCACTGACTAACTGGGGTGACATTGAGGTGTTACAGTTTAAGGCAGGCAAATGTCCATGCAAATTAATGGATATAACATATTCCAGGACTTCAATGAAATAGTTAATGCCTTTGAGAGTCCTCAAGGGCATAGCTGTCCGGCTTCATGAATTTTTACACAGAATGTGGGTAATCAGTAATTCAAATGTTATGTCGAGCTCATAGAGACAGGATATATGAATGTAGTACGTCTTCTCACAGCAACTTTACAGCTAGAAATGAGATGTATCTACTTCCATAGTAGAACGTTGGAAATATTTTTTAGAAGCTTATTTAGTATTAAAATAAAAGTTAGGAAAATACATAATTCAGCACAGAGCGATTTGTGCATGTAAGTGAACGCTCAGCATCACCGAGCTCTGTGGGAGAGAGTGTTACAGGATGGGAACGGTGAAGATGGGGACCGCAGTCCTGTAAGCATCCCTGTGACCAGAGAAAATAGGAAGAAAAGCCCTTTTATTGTTAAGTCCTTGCAGGTTTCCTTGTTTAAATTAATGAGTTTATTTGTACTCTACTGACTTTCTGGGCAGACAGAGGAATGAAACATGTCTTACATTGCTTATGAATGTTACTAAAATGCTCTTTCTTTTTCATTACAAGACTCTAAATTCCCAGCTCTGCCCTAGAGTCAGAAGGAGAAAATCTATTTTGTTCTTGCTGTGTCCTGCCTGTGAGTCTTGGATGGTAATGAAGAACAGTCAGATAATGTCAGCTCAGGCAAAAATCGAGAGGAGAAAAGGAAATCTTGGTGTAGGTGAGTTCTTCCAACATTGTTAGATGTGGATACTTCCTTATGTTACACACTTTCATTAATATTAGTCATGCCATATGATGAGTTTGCTATCTAAAAGCAATTCTTTGACTCACTTAGAAATGGCAGAGAGACGTCTTTTTTGGGTCCATCAATGTTTCATATTGTCATTAATGACCTAGGTGACAGAACACGGAATACACTTATTAAATTTGGAGGTGATACAAAGCTGAGAAGCACTGGAAGTACTCCAGAGGGCAGAATAAAAATTCAAAATGATTCTGAAAAATTTCACTTATATCCTAAAAGAGAAGAAAAAAGACAGATGTTATCCAGTAGGGTCATGTGCAAGATATTCACTCAGTCAGGAACAAGCAGCTGTAAAACACAGAATGAGTAGTATCTATGTAGAAATTCAAGGGATTTTGTGCATCATGGAGTGAATAGGAGTCACCAGTGTCACCCACCTGCAGAAACAGCAAACACCAGTATAAGGCAGAACAACACAACTGCAGCCAACTGTTCTCTGTATTAACAAGATCTCAGATAAATTACCATGTGATGTATTTGGCACCGCGTATCAAGAAAATGTGGGCCATTTAGAATGGGTCCCAAAGAGCTCAAAAGCAGTTACTAAAGATCAGCATAAAACCCCCAACTACTAAAAGCTTGGACACACTGGGTTTGTTAAACTCTCAGAACTTGAAAAGTGAAGCATTGGAATAGATTCCCTTGAGAAATCTTGAGTTCTAGAGTTTACAGGAAGAGCTGATGTGTCAGAAATGACAAAACTAAGACTGTATTACAGCAAAAAGATGAACTAGGTGATTTCTTAAATCCACTGCACTTATATGAACTAAGTGACTTTATGTCGCAACGACTTGTCCAGCTATAACCAAAAGATAGGATCACATTAGAGCAGAGGAGCTTTTTCACTCTTATTCACAGTGGTTTATATTTCATTGAGAAGACTGGGTTAGATGCGAAACTACAAGTAAAAGATGATTTACAGGAAGGCTCCAAACTACTGTCAAGGCTGAGACTCAAAGCTTAAAGGTGCTTCAGAAATCCACATCCCATGATTTTGGTGAGAATCCATTTCAGCTCCAGAGGATCTTCAGAAGATCAGAACGTGTCTGTTCTCCATATTATAAAAACAAACAAACAAACCCTACCCCAGAAACACAAACCAAAAAGAAAAAAAAACACACAAAACCCCACTGAAGTCTAACTTCTTTTTTATTTAAAGATTTTTAAAATAGAAAAATAAAATAAGCACCTAAAATAAGTTCCACTATTGTATTGGACCACTACAGCTTAAAGCAGAAACTAAACCAAGAAAGTTCACAAAAAAGGTGATGTCTCATATCTTGACTAATGCTCTGCATTTTTTTTCCAACGTAAGAGAAACGGATCACAGGGACATGGTTTAGTGGTGGACTTGACAGTGTTAGGTAGGTTTATGGTTGGACTCGGTGATTGTAAAGGTCTTTTCCAACCAAAACGATTCTGTGATTTTATATATATTGCATCTACACATATTTTTTTCTCTTTCTTGATATTTTGATTAAGCTGTCTGGATAGCAAATTGCACATGCAGATAGTTTTTTCTTCCTACCATGTGAAATGTTTTTCAGCCTTGTAAATTGTCAAGAAAAGCTTACCTATACACAGAATTTACTCAATTAACCTTGCCATGCCATTATCTAAAAATGTATTATTTAAAATTCCTATAGAGAATAAATACATTGCAACAGAGTAAACATGTTTTTACAGTCTTCTGTAGTGGTTATACCAGTCTGTTATGTTTTTTAGACAGACATCTGGAAAATCTACTTCGGAATAAAAAGTAAGGAGTGTGGTGTATGGTGTAGAGCAAAAGGAGCAGAATTATGGTATGTAGCAAAATTAATTAATTCCTGATATTGTTAGGCTATAAACAGACTGTAGAAATAGTTACAGGGGAAATTTCACTGCATATATAAAGAATAATTATTTATATTTAATGTTGGGCTACAGACAGCAGTTGAAGTGCAATATCCATTGGAACATTGACTGTTTGATTCCAATTTTAATGGCAACTCTTTGGTAATGTTGCATTTGAAATCTCTGAACATAACACTCAATAGAATTTCAGTCAAAAAGAAAAAATAAGATGAGAATGTGAATGTGCTTGTGAGCTGTTCAAGTAATGCACTGGAAGACTTTGATAAGCACAAAGGAAAGATGAACACCTGTCTGCCTGTTATCCATTACCAATCTCTTTTTAATATCAAACATCTCTGCATTTCAACAGAAACTTCAGACTGTAAAAACACTGAAAAAGAACAAATGCTTCTATACTTCTATATTTTGTAAACTTCACATGATCATTTTTAAAAGCCAGACAAGTAATGGGAAATCTAGCAATTTGATTTTGGGATCATAAATTCAAGGTCTTTCCTAAGTCAATATTTTATCTTATGATGAACATGAGCAGATTTTCCAAACTAGAAAAAAAGAAACAGAACAATCCTCAAAAAAAAAAAACCCAGTTGTTTTCACTTGTTGAGGAACCACATTTCAGAAATACTTGCTTTACTCATATGAGTAGAACAGAAATTTTAAGGAGTAATTTTTTTTTATGATGACAGTTGTGAAACACTGGCCCGGGTTGCCCAGAGAGGTGGCGGATGAACCATCCCTGAAGACATCCCAGGCCAGGCTGGACGGGGCCCTGAGCAACCTGAGCTGGTGAAGATGTCCCTGCTCATGGCAGGGGTGGCACTGGATGAGCTTTGAAGGTCCTTTCCCACCCAAACTATCCTATGATTCTATGATTCTGTGACATTGTAAGAGTAGAAGCAATGCTGATCTTGACTGGATTAATTGTGAACAAGGACTTGTATGATGAAATGGTATTTCCACACTCTCCCTCTCATAAATATGATACTCACACCAGGAATATGAGCTGTAGTATTTTGATGGCTTTTACCAGTAGGAGCACCATGGAAGCTAGCTTGATGCTTTGCTTTTTTCGATGGTTTAATTGGAAATAGCTGACAACCTCCTCCCTGACGCATGAGGTCTTCAGGATACATTTGTAAACCTCATTCTTCATTGATTCGTGTGGCACTTCAATGGGTTCTTAGTGGAGCAAAATATATAGTCATATAGTTTGTGTGGGGGGGGAAGATCTTTAAATGTATGCTCTTCATTTACTAATAGGAGCACAAGGTCTTTTCAATACTGGAATACAATTTTTGACAAAGTGCCTGGTGGCGAATTTGAAATACTAGCCTGAGGGCCCCAGTGAGACATAATTCATTCCAGTAGCTAGAACAAATCCAGCTTCTACATCCATTCCTCTAAAGTCATTATTGACCCAAGGGAAAATGCTAGCCTTAAGCAAGTTTTAATAAAGACTCTGGTGGAGTAGTTTCTGTAGCACTAAATGCAATAATGAGAAACAAGCCACTTAGCTGCAGTAGACCCAGGACCTGTATATAACCCGAAAGCCAGTTTTCTGAGGTTCTTGGGATTCTTTCCAGAGATGAAACAGGCATCCAAAAGAGATTTAATTACCTTGCTCACTAATTTGTTACATAAAAATCAGTCAGGCTTAAATGGACCAATATTCTGCTTGTCCTATATAAGCATAATTTATTTTACTACTGTTTCTGTGGAGTAAAAATGTCCACAGAGTAATCAAGTCTGGGTTGAAACGCAAGGTTTTTACTAAACCAGTGAAAATGTGAATATCTAAATCTGGCCTTAAACATCACTCTGTTTTAGAACTTTTACTTAGAACAATAAATGTTTTTATCCGTGACCATAAGCAAATAGCATCATTGATGCTACAGACTGTGGCGGCTTGAAAGTTTCTTATGTAATTACTGAAAATTCTCTAAGGACGAAGTAGGTAAACAACAAAACCTGATAAGCAGTATATGTTCTTCTGAAGTTAGATCTGTATTTATTGAAGAAAAAATGATAAAAAATAGCTATGGCTTGCACTGTCTCTTTTTAACCATCAAACACAAAATAGAACTTTGCTAAACACAGTGGAAGTGATTTTAAAATTAAACTACAGTCTTGATACAGAGAGAGAAAGAATCTTTTGTGTGGCTGTTATGATCATTAGTCTCCATCCCAGGCAGAGCAATCACAATCTTTTGTTCCTGTTGTTGGTGTCTGGCATTCACTCACAGAGAGACGCTTTGTTTTATGTCTTCAAATTGTACAGACAACTATTTAAGTTGTGAAAGTCAGCAGAGGAAAACGGAGAAGTAGACTCCTCTGCATTGATGCTTTGCTAATACAACTGATGGGATGGAATAAAAGCAGGAATAAGATGGGCTGGATATAGCAGCACTTTGAGCAAGAGGGGCAATCTGAGAATATTCTCATATCTAATAGGATGCAGTAAACCCCAGGTCCTGCTCTTGCCCTCACCCAAGATAAGCCACATCTAGATACATCATTATCAACTTCACCAAGACATATAATTTTAAACGTTTTAAAAGCCTGAGGAAGTGTTTACCACGCATAGCAAAAATAAATGCTTTAACATTAATGATGGGCAGGCATGGACTATACACTTTACAGTCAGCCCATCAAACTTGAAGCCAGTATGCTGTATTTGCAGCCAACCCATTCATTTATTTCACATAAAAAGAAGTTTTGGGTACTAATCCTTTTTATGAAAACTCCTGGAATATTTTTAAAAGTTACTGGAGAATCAATGTGTGTTTTACGATCCAGGACGATTGGTGTTTACAGGACTATTTTGTTATATTTTTTTCCTTTTTGGTGTCATTTCAGTTCAAATCAAATACTATGTAGTGACTTCAAGAAAAGTAAAATTGAATCACGTTTCTGTGAAACTCTTCGCTAGTTATATAGATGAGATGTGGGGGGCGAGTCTAGAAAATGTTTCTAGTTGGAATGGAGATGAAATGTCAGGAAGACTGGAGTTGCCATCTACTGGAGTGTGCAAAGAATGACAAGTGACATGCAAAAATCCTGAACCGAAAGCATTAGTCACAATAACAGTCTAAGTACATCGTCTATTGCTCCATAAGTAACATAAAAATATATATGAAATCTCCAAAGAAAAGGAGTTATTCTCCACTTTTAGCTTTTGAGAAGTCGGAAGATGCATGAGGAGTCTGTGTTAAAACAAATCTCATTTGCTTACACCTTTTACCCACATTCAGCCAAAGATTATATTTATCACTTCTCATCAGAATACAGATAGTTCCCGCTTTGGAGCTTCAAAAGCGAAAAACAATGTCAGAATCTGAAAAGAATGGTAAATTCGTCAAATACAAGGGCCTAATCACTGCATTTTTAAACCACCACTTTTTAACACAAGATATCACTATGGAATATCTCCAGCTGATGGAACACTGACAAATATAACAAAAATCTTCTGAGAGCTGCTTATCGTCAAAGAAAGTTACTCAATATTCACTGTGCAGATGCTATACTGTGTAATAAGTTCATATGCAAGGAAAAAAAAAAGAGTATTCACTTTTATGTTTCTAGATGATCTAAAGCAGAGTTTGTATTTCCTACATAGGAATCTTGCAAAAGACCAATTATTCACATAAGCAAATGAATAAAATAAGTGTTTCCAACAGGACAGACAAACCAGATCTCTCCAGGGAAGTTCAGACGAGAACACAAAGGTGAAAAAGTCCTTAAAGTGATATGAATTAAATAAGACAAAATTAGCAGGAGATATGATGTTGATGACAGGTACAGCCTAGAAATTCAGTGTGTTTGTAGACATGAGTACAACATGTCCCACCTCACAAGACCAAAACCTAGTTAAAAGCTACACATATGCGCTGGGGTTTTTTGGAAACAGTTTAATATTGTCTCAAATTTAGTGAAGATGCTTATTAGTCTCTCACTAAATGTAGTGGATGAAGTGACTGGTCAGAAGTATCTGACATGTGAACTATGTCATTATGATTAATGGAGTTCATACATAAAGGGTTATTTCTCTAGAAAATGTCAGATTGAATAATTACTGGAATTAATCCCAAAGGGCTTTAGAAAATTTTCTACCCAGTTTCAAGTCACATTTTTATCACATTTTTCTTTTGACTAGAGGGCGAACTTTAATTGCAGTTTTAAGTAAAACAACTAGTGTAAGCAATTCGTCAAACATTATGAGAAATGATGTATTTCTCTAACAGTCCTTGAAAGTAGCTAATTCTCTTTCTACCCTCATCTCTAGGCAACATTACAAGATCCAATCAATAAATAAACTGGTTTTGTTCTGCTTCTGCAACAAAAAAAACCATACTGTCCCTATTTTTCATGCACTGGGTTAGGTATAGAATATCCTAGAATTGATATATTGGAGTATTACTGGCAATATTATTAAGATAAGTAGGGAACAGATGATAGCATTATTTGGTCTCTTGCATTCCTTAAATCTAATCAGTATTTAATGGATAGATTGGTGCCAGCAAATCCAGAAAGTCAGAGAGCACATCTCAAAAGCCTCAGAGCTGAATGTGTTTCAGGGAAGTATCCCAAGGTCAGCATTACTTTGCAGTCCTGCAGATGCATCCAACAGGCTCCATGGCCCAAGAAAAACATCATGTACCAAAGATTTTTTAATATTTTTTCATGTTTGTTTGCTTGTTTGTTTGGGTTCTTTTGTTTCATTTTCCCAATAAATGTTTTTATAACTTCTGTAGACGTTATTTTCTTTGGGCAAAATTAACTCCCAACTTCATCTGCACTACGGAAGCTTCTTCCCACTACATCTTCAGATGCTTGTTGCCTTGGTGGCCCTCATGGCCATGAAAACAGCCAGAAGTGGCTTCTCCTATCAGTGCATGGTCCAAGCTCAAAGGGAGAAAGACAATGTGACCAAACCTCACCTGTATAGATTACACAGCTGGGAGCACTGTAATTCACTAATTCTTGTCTAACAATTGACTTGAACACCCAAGCTCTGTTGATTATTTTATATTCATTAGGACATACTGAAAGATAGCCCATGCTGGGCATTACACAGGGACATAGGAAGAGACAATCCCTGAAATTAAGAGATGGAAACAGAAAACCAAAACCAACCAACCAACCACAAGAACCCTAGATGTAGGAAGAACAAAGGCATAGAAGACACCAAAAAATTGTATACAATTAGAAGAAGAGAAGTGAAGATCAGGATACATAGTACTGCTTCTAGGATTTTTTTTTTGCTGTTGTTTTTCAAGGCTCGATATCTTTATGTCTCTCTGCTCAGACACTGCGAGATCCAGTTGTTTAAGTGCATAAACAATGCCCATTTGCTATTCTCACACCCTTTCTGATCTCTCTTACAATATTTGGCAATCGTTATAGTAGGTGCTTAATCACCTTTTGTCCCTACCTGCTGATGCCCCAAATGGGCCCCATTGAGCAACCTATATGGTGGATCCAGTACAGATTCTGGGGGCTGAAGGATGATGCTGGGGGACATTTGGGAGCAGCTTCTCTGCTCATCATCCACAGGGCTGGGGGGAGGAGGGGAATGACTGGGTACAAGGTACGGTGGGACATGAACCCTCGGTCAGCATTTATAGACCACACCAAAGAAATGCAGAGTTCAGGAGTTTCATGCCAACAATTTCCCACATCTTTAGGATTGCTTTAAAAATATAATAATGAAAAATGGTTTGTTTTGTTTCTTTCTGCAGCCATACAGCATCCGCTTAAATACATAAACACCTTTGCACAGACAAAAATCTCCGAATAATGGGCAAAGAACTACAATATATCTAGAGCCACGGGCATTTCACAGATACTGACCTTTGATTTTGATTTAGAGGCTCTAACTAATAAAGCTTGGCTCCACACCAAATCTGAAGAAGAAAATCAAGCACTCTCTTGTCAAATTATAATTAATTTGCACTACAAAAAAAGAGCAGAAGTAAGCCAAGTGTTCTTTAAAAATGGTCTCTAGAATTCAAAACACATAGTAAAATGTCCTATGTCTTGAAAAACAGGCAGATCTTTTCCTGTCTTTTCAAGTTGATTATGCATGTTTCCACCCATTTAAAATATAAATTGAGTCTTAAGAAACAATAAGCTCTTCATTTTACATTGATATTGAAGTTTCAAAACTACAGTAGTAGGAGAGGAAATATGATTCTGACACATATCTGAAGTAAGCACTACAGATTTGTTACTATTTGCCCCCCAAATCTGCTGTTTCACCTTTAAAAAACATAAAATTTGAAGGTAATTTACATTCCTATTATTCTATGTATGTTGAGAATGTGGTTCACGTATGCTTTCTATATCATCACAGGTAAATTCAGGATCTTTGGATACGCTATTAGAATTTACTACACCTCTCTATACGTTTATTGAGAGTAAAGAAGCAACACAAAGTTTTGATTACATTGTATGTTTCTTCCTTATAAGATACAAAAAGTCTTTAGTGCAGACATGTAAATACATTGAAAGAAAACCAAACAACAGTCAGGGAGGCACATTTCAAATACTGCCATTGGAGCTCACAAAATTGAATTAGCTGTTGAGCAAAGCTGGGTTTCTGAGATTACACATACACCACACACAAACCACCCCCATCATATGAACATCTTTAGTATTGCCTCAGTATTCTTAAGTTGTTTTTTAAGGAAAAGGTTAGGTTATTCTCTTATTTTAGAAGACATGACTATCTTTTGTTATGCCTTTAAATATGTCCTCCCGAGACTCCTGACCCATGATTATTTCTCTTAGACATTACATCAGTTGCAAATAATACGTAATGAAGCCATAAATATTTCAGGTAGTCAACAAAACCTCTTCTTCAAGTTTGCAGAAAATCACAATGGCTTCTGTCTGAAATGTAAGTCTTCAACCTGGTTTCTGCACTATTGCTTCAGTGGGTGAGCTAATCATTCAGATTCCTGCTAATCTCCCCCTAAGACACCATACACAAACAACCATCATTTCCACCAATTTTATGCTGAGTTTTCCCTTCAGATTATGGATATCGTTGGAGCAGAAGGATGAAAACATAGAAGTCCTCCCTTCCCTATTTGCTGAAATATATCAAGAAGCAAATATAACTGAGAATAATACAGTCTGCCTAAGATCCAATTGCCTCTTTGCTATAGGCACTCTGCTACAGTCCAACATCTATTTCCATGACTACACAATCCTGTTCATACTGTTCAGGTCTTCAGCAATTCCAGGAATCAGATCTAAGAGTATATCAGATGATACAATTTCCAGATAATATTGTCCAAAAGTGAAGTTTAACCATAAAACCCAATCTGGAGTCAATTCAAACAGTACCCTCTGTGATGGAAGAGAGTTCAAGAAAAGTCTTTATTCAATTTCAAAATACTAGCTTAGCACCAAATTTATCATTGACCTTTTTTCTTTAAATAATGTACCTACAAAGGCCAGCATAAGGTTTGTCATCTTTTCTGACTGTGCTTGAAAATTGGAAGGGAGCAAAAGAAACAGATTAAGGGCGACAGATTGTATAATACTGAGAAGTACAGTTTTCCTACTCTGGGAAAAGTTTCCAAAAGCATTTCATCCATTTGTAAGAACTTTCCAGGAGACAGCCAGGAACAGTTTTTAACTTGTTCATCCTAGCTTTTTATAACTGATTTCATAAATTTGCTCTACTTTCTGCTACCTGAAAGTCTGAGAAGTGTTTACTGCCACCAAAGTGATGTTGTTGATAAAAAGAGTGAACTGGTGTGCATCAGGAAGGTTATACTAACATAACACAAGTTACTTCTCTACAGCAGGAGTTTGTTGCATGGTTATACCTACATCCCTAGATGGGATTTGCCATCTTGCTGACCAACAGAAGTTCTTCCAGAGATGGACACAAAATTCCAGTAAGTCATGGACACATGATGGGTTTAGGGCCATAATCGATATGGCTACAGGGGAGATTTTTCCGAGTTTGAATTAACTCTCCTCTTCTATCACTTTGTAGTGTATTCATGGTTCCATCATCATCATCCAATCTCTCACAGGTTTGAATTTGAGTAAACACCAAGATCAACCAACCAACCAACCAACCAGCATGAAATGCAATGACATCAACAGTCATCTTGGATTAGCTACATCCACAGAAGAACAGAATCATTTCCGTAAAAAGGAGTCATAAAACACAAATAAGACCATTTAGCATTACAGTTTATTAAAAAATAATCCTTGCAGATAAACTCTCAACAGTAGAAGAGGGCAAAGTGGATGTATTCAAGTGTATGGATAAGCTGTGGTCCTCTTTGCTCTTAAGCTAATTGGAAATCAGTTACAGTTCATTCTCTGACACTTCCAGAAATGCTGGGGAAGGTCTTGATATGAACCTTTCTGGAGTGTCTAGCTTAGCATTTCTGAAGGTGGAACTAATTGATTTCCAATTAAATATGACTAACTAACACCTTTACAATTACTAATCATTACACTCGACACATGCTTCCTCCAAGACCTCCCAAGACATTTTTAGAGATGTAAATTAGCAAGAGTTAATTGAAAACCAAGGTTTCAATTTCCACTTTCTCTATAAACCACGAGTTCCAACAATCCAGTAACTTGATGGTAACACACCAGTCTTTGCTTAACCTGGATGCTACATGATCTTCAGCAACGTGTTTATTAATCACAAAAGGAGAGTTTTCACTTGTTGTCATTTTTCCCTTATACCTGGACATCCACAACCAAAAACACCAGTGAGAGCTTTGACAGCACATCCAGAAATCCATAGGCAATTTCACAGCTACTTAAGAGAGTCAGTAACTCTTTAGCTCATTCAAGTAGTCTACAAGTAATGAACAGAGGAGAGAGACACTTCCAATTATATATTTTCCTAAAAATTGGCATTTCTGCACTGCATTGACAGTTCTGAACACAGGTCTTTATAGAGCTATACATGATGACCTGCTATTGAATGTGGCTGATGATGAGAATGGAGTGACTGTAATGAGATGGAAAAGTGTTTCTCACATTGTCAAAAACAATAAGGTGATTTACGTAAGAATATCTATTATTTAAAGGTAGTAAGAAATCCAATGTATCTGTTTTGCATTGCTAGAATTTAATGCTAGTTATCATTATTACCCTGACATCTTGAATCACCAGGGGTATTTTGGTCAAAAACGTGATTAATATAGTGCATTTTTATATATACTGAAAGATGTATGCTCTATAGGTGATGGACTTCTTATCAGCAGAAACCCTAAATTCTATACAGAAGGGACATCCAGCCAAATGCCAGGGATGACCAAGATATAAATACCTGAGAAATAACAGATTTAATTTGCTTTAACTTGGAGCCATGTTTTTTTTTTCTTCCCTTTTCTGTTTTTAAATGTTTCTTTTATAGAAAAGGCCATGGTTCAGTGCACTTGAAAATTAAAGACTACCATGTAAGATCAAGGTTTGAGTCTGTCCATTCATGAAAGGAAATTAAAATCACCACCAGAAGTACCACTTTTTATTATGCTGATAGAAACCACTCAGAAAATACCAGAAGGAAGAAATATACTCAGCATTTAATATACTGATTTTTTTCTTTCCGTATTTTGTTGGTTAATTTATTAAAAGATGTATAAACGCATAGCTAGATATTAGTGGACAGATTCTGATGTTATTCACTCTGTTCCAACTCCATCTGTACTGTATTGCAAACTCAGGCAGGTTAAATATCCAGGCACAAACTGTAATGCCATGGAATGTGTGAAATTAGTGAGTATGACATGATTCTGAGGCTAGTTAAATGGTATATGGCATTAATCTGAATACAATATTAAAAATATGCAGGCTAAATACATTGAAAAATGTTTTCCTTCTTCAACCTGAACAATTTTGGCAATCACTGCAGGGTGATACCAGTGAATTAGACTCCAAGAAATAGCTCCCCATCTAAACTTCCTATAACTTTACTCAGGTTGTCTTCTGTAACCTACTTTATGTTGATTTAATCAATCCCCCTTAAACACATATAAACTTAGTTTGCACTTCTTAAAATGTTTTATAATAGCACATTTAATAAAGCTAATTTAAATCCGCTAATTTATAGAGATTTGCCAGAGGCTTTGAAACTTCAGAAAATGTGTAAACTTAACAGTTTGGCTGTGATAACAGCTCAGACAGTGGAAATTAAGCCTTTTGCATCACAATCATCTTCAAATTAGATTCCTAGTTTTATGGCAAAAAAGTACACTTCAAAAATACAGAAGAAAAACAAATTTACAGGAGATATTTCATGGCTACGCGGTTTATTCACCCACGTTTGTCTTTTCAGATCCATGTGCCACAGTTCTTGAATTCAATCACTGTTCTGCCTCAGCATCACAGCCCCAAACATACATTGAGGTCTCTCATTTTAAGACTACCTGGATTCTTTTTTACAAACAAATTTTGGACTAATAAGAGCAAAGTCTCTCATGCAATAGAACTCTGACAGAGCTGTAAGATAGTGTGCTTAGGGCCATTAATTCTGGGTCTCTAATGCCAGTTGTCAGTCTTCCAGCTGATGCTATATAGGTTTGCTACTGTCTGCTCTAATTTCTACCTCTGGAAACAAATGATAATAGATTATATGCCAGTGTAGGAATAGGAAGATTGGTTGGGATCCAGGCTGTATCCCAGGTGACTGGAAGAACGAGTGAAACAAAAATAAAAGTATTCAGCTCTTCACAGTGATGTATCAATGAGCTTCATCTCCCCTAGAGGAATTCTTCACTTCATACATAGCATTTAGATGGTAACCAAGTGATGATTATCGTCATCTGATTTGCAGAAAACGTCAGCTTTCCTTGAAGAAAGATATAGTTGACATTTTGAGGGGTACTGTTGCAGATCTCTTGCCAAATTGTTATATGAGAGAAGGCATTAAGCCTTACCCCACGAAGACTCATAGGGTAGTTGTCTTTTAAGGGACACAACCTTACTGCTTTCAACCTTTTTTTGGTATCTGTAAAGTTCAAGTCATCTTTCTATTTTTTCTTTTTCCTGCTACTTGCATCAAAATATTCAGAAATGTAAACTGGAATATATTCTTGGACAACATCTTTTTAGTCTTTTCTCCTGCGTCAATGCTCTTTCCTTTGGTTCAGTCATTCCTTTAGCTCCTACTTTTGTGTACTGAGAAAAAGAATGAAGGTGCACTGCAACCAGTGGACTGTTGCATAAACAGCCTGCTTTGAATAAACCTGCATGATCCTGGGAGAGGAAAAACACGTTCAGCTTTCCTGCCCAAATGCTAAAACATAGAAGAGTTTCATACACTATTAAAACATCACATTTTTGCTTAGAGACCACTGAACTGCAAGGGCTATGAATAGCAGCAAACTGTAAATAAACTGAATTAGGAGCATAAAAGCACATTGATTCCCAGGTTCTGAAATCACGAAGTGGTTTATATTGGTAATTTATTTTAGACTTTTCTTTTTGGTAGATACATATGTAATGAATCTCCTTCATGCATTTTTATGCACGAGAGCTTCAGTTTTCCAGGACTCCTGTAAAACAACTTTTACTGCATCAGATTACTGCATTCCTTGATGTCTACCAGCACGCAGTCCCAGCACCCAGCCGCACGCAAACACAACCACCAGCTCTGCAACAGATACTTCAAAAAGAAGATCTTTTCCAAATTAATACAGTTGTGAAAGAGAAAGCAAATGGAACGGTTTTGCCCTTCCTCCAGCATTTCACAACCGATGCTGCTTTAAAATTAGCACAATCTTTGGTGTTACTTGGATTTCCATGTGAAACTTCTTCACTGAGAATTCATGCAGAATTGTGAGCTGTCAGTTCTGATCGCGTTCACCAGCACACAAGCTTCAGACTCTATCTCATAATAGGAGAAGATGGCCAGCATTTGCCTGACAGAAGTATCGTATACTTTCCAGTCAGTAAATATTACAGAGAGATCTCATTGTCGATGCATTTCCCATAGATAACGGGGACTGCAAATTACTAGGCAAGGATTCTGTTTTGGTGCACAGAACAAAAACTAGCACAATCTGCAGAACTTATTAACTAATTGGGTTTTAAACCCCTTCTTCGCATGCTGCCGACATGGTCAGAGTAACCTATACATTGATCTTATTGCAAAAGCACGGTAACCTTTATGCTGCAAAAAATTATACTTTTGTGTGCCGTAGTGCACACTGCAAAGAAAAAAAGCCTTTAGGAAAGGCATGTACTGAACACACACAAAATATGCAGGATGGAAAAAGACCAAATGTAATTAAAGCTTATATGACACCAGACATTCCTATTTGCAGAGCTCTGGCTGCATTTCTATGAGAAAGAACGCACAGAATTTCAAATCATGCTCTATTTAGACAATGTCAGAATAAAACCACATTCCCCTCCACTCCCCCACCCCAAGACTCCAAAAGGCAAATCTCCTCATCAGAATTAGCGAGAAAAAGCAATCCGGAGATATTGGTTTATATATTCCTTCGCAAACCAGGAAATCAAGTATCTCCCTCTCCCGGCTAATAGCTTATAAATTCAGACTTTAAACAAAAGCAAAAACCAAATAAAAAAATCCTAATTCTCAAGCTTCCTACTTAGCACTGCCTCGCTCTTGATGATTTGTGCGGCTGTGTGTGCGTGCCTGCTTGAGAAATGGCGAGATAGGCTTAAAGTATTTTCCATTTCATCAAAGAGCATATATTACTTTCCCGGATTCGCTCGAATGTTGGGTTTCTCTCTCTCTCTTTTTTTTTTTTCCCTTTTCTATGCCCAACCCCTTTTCAATCTGCCCATGTCTGAGATGCGGAGTGCAGGCGTACAACCATGAGCAGCTTACGACACTCAGTGAACACTAGGTGCCTCTGCATGCTCTAGCAACACACTGCTCAGCTGAAGGGAAGGGATTCTTGCTGTCTCTCTCTGCTCTAAGCATCACCTAACAAGCAAAGCGAACAAAGAATGGGAAATAAAGCTACCCTTAGCCGGTCAGTGACTGAACGGTAACCTCTCTACGGAGCAAAGGTTGTGCCGGTCAATGGTCGTTGCAAATGACGGACATTAAAGAGATTGCCAAATCCTGTGGAGGCGTTAGTAAAGAGTTTGGAGTTTTTTTCACGCCACAGTGTTAACCGCAGAGAAAAAGGACAGAGGGAGAAGGAGAAGATCAAGCTCATGTACATAGTTCTGAAACTTGCAGGTCCTAGGAGTCAGCTCAAAAGCTAAGCTGGACAAGCCTTTCGCTCTTTGAGCAGAAGCGAAGTGAGACATTGTGAGCTTGCCAGCCCTGCACAAAATTGAAAGGGACTGAATTTGTAGCACAGAGGGGTCTTTTTTAGCTCTGCATATAATTAGTCCAAACACAAAGGAAGCAACTGAATGGAGGTTGTCACTCTCTGGAAAAGGGTGGGTAAGACACTTTTTAATTAAATTCTTTCATGAAGAAAGATTTTTTTTTTTCCTTTGCTGCAGCATTTAACATGAACAAAATCACTATCATTTTACCTTTGAATGCCTGTGAACTTTAATGCTGCACAGCTCTGCATGCTGTAAAGTGAAATATTTGCCTCTGTGTTTGTTCTGTTTGCTGTTTTGCTTTGGTTTTCTGCCTTTTTTTTTTTTTCATTTATTTTCTTTTTCCTTAAATAAAATATGATGTAGAATTTGAAAAGATTCAATGGACATTCTCAAGCATATTTGGAAATATTCTTGCTAATGGATTTCCTTCTTATTGGTCTCTGTTTAAACTGGCTGCTGAGGAAGCCCCCGGGGTTGATTTTGTGTACGCTGGGTATCTTTTCTAAAATGCTTCCAGCCGTGAATAGTGGGTGTCCACAGCTCTGTCGGTGTGAGGGCAGGCTTTTGTACTGTGAATCACTGAATCTCACAGAGATGCCTCGCAACCTGTCGGGCATGATGGGCTTGTCTCTGCGGTACAACAGCCTTTCAGAGCTGCATGATGGACAGTTCACAGGGTTAATGCAGCTCACGTGGCTCTATCTGGATCACAATCACATTTGCTCAGTGGAGGGGAATGCCTTTCAAAAATTGCGGCGAGTTAAAGAGCTCACCCTGAGTTCCAACAAAATCACCCAACTGCCCAACACCACTTTCCGACCCATGCCAAACTTGCGCAGTGTGGATTTATCATACAACAACCTACAGGCTTTGGAGCCCGACCTGTTCCACGGGCTGAGAAAACTGACAACTTTGCACATGCGGTCCAACGCCATCAAGTTCGTGCCAGTGAGAATTTTTCAGGACTGCCGCAGCCTGAAGTTTCTAGACATAGGATACAATCAGTTAAAGAGCCTGGCTCGAAACTCTTTTGCAGGCTTGTTCAAACTCACTGAGCTGCACCTCGAGCACAATGACTTGGTGAAGGTGAATTTAGCTCATTTTCCCAGGCTCATCTCCCTGCACTCCCTCTGGTTGCGAAGGAATAAAGTTACCATTGTAGTAAACACTTTGGACTGGATATGGCAACTTGAAAGAATGGACCTCTCCGGCAACGAAATCGAATACATCGAACCTCATGTTTTCGAGAGCGTACCTCACCTCAAATCCCTGCAGCTGGATTCCAACCGGTTGACCTACATCGACTCCCGGGTGCTCGACTCCTGGAAGTCCCTCACTAGCATCAGCCTTTCTGCAAACTCCTGGGATTGCAGCCGCAACGTTTGTGCCCTGGCCTCTTGGCTGAGCAACTTCAAGGGGCGCTACGACAGCAACCTGCTCTGTGCCACCCCTGACTACGCGCAGGGCGAGGATGTTTTGGACGCCGTGTATGCTTTTCACTTGTGCGAAGACGAGGCAGACCCTACGAGCGTTAACACCCTCTCCCCGGTAACCAACAACAGCGACCAAACGTTCAGCTACGGCTCTGCCACCGCCACGTACGACGTGCAGGACGGCGATGAGGACCAAACGACGTACGGCATCACCGTGACCATGCCCGGCGAGAACTCGGAGAACGCCGTTCAGATCCACAAAGTGGTGACGGGGACCATGGCACTGATTTTTTCCTTCCTTATCGTGGTTTTAGTGTTGTACGTCTCCTGGAAGTGCTTTCCAGCCAGCTTAAGGCAACTAAGACAGTGCTTTGTAACACAGCGCAGAAAGCAGAAGCAAAAACAGACCATGCATCAAATGGCTGCCATGTCAGCCCAGGAATATTACGTTGATTATAAACCCAACCACATTGAGGGAGCCCTGGTGATCATTAATGAGTACGGATCTTGTTCCTGTCACCAGCAGCCAGCGAGGGAATGCGAGGTGTGATTTTCCTTGGGGGATTTAAACAGTGTGCAACCAAATAACAGCGTTCAGGCAGACAGTGGCACTGGGAGGGGGGGTTTGCTGGGCTTTGCTGGTGGTTTTTGGCAAGCCCCTCTGCCAAAATTGCTAAGAGGGGCTGTCTAAAAGACTCAACATTTTAGCTTTATGGTGTCTTAAAAACCTTCAGGACAGTCAATCTTAAGATTTCATATGCTAATAGTCCCCTTGAAGATCTGTCAATATTCAGGAATCTGAGAGTGTAAAAAGGTACCAATTATTGATCTTTTGTAAACTAAGAAAACTGTTTAAAATAAAAAAAAATAGCATTTACAGTTTTTACAGCCTGGTGTATGTTACATGAATTGTTCCCTGTATACAAAATGCAACAGTTTAACCTCTTTTTTCCTCTTCATACTGAGTGAAAGTCGAGAAGCAAAGAAGCCACGTAAAATAGAAAGCTTAAAATGAACCAGATGGCTTCACATTGTAATTAGTACACATTCACTTACATCGTGTTGCTGGAGATTTGAAGCATGACACTGGAATTATAGCTCTGTTAATGTGCTACCTGTAATCGGATGTCAGTCCAAGGAGCCAGTGCACCTCAGAAAGGCTGAAGTTTTGACTGTGTCCCTGGGACAAGGTTTCTGAGTATTTTAAGTACAGCTCACTTGTTACTTGCTGCAAGATCCATAAAAAAACTGCATCGTAAGCCCTGAAAGTATTTTATATCAAAACTGTTGTTGCAAAGTCTCACTAAAAAAAACCCCAAAAAACCACAACAAATAACAAAACTCAGACAACCAAAACACTGCCAAAATGTGCTCATCGTAATTTCCTTTAAAATAAAAAGACATATATATATATATCTATCTATCTAAATTTAAGGGCTTTTACTAGTATTCCCCACTTTTTTGGCTTGAGATCTGCTAAAAGCAAGGAAACCCTTGTGTTGTGCACTGTGGTGAATGGAGGAGAGCAAAAGCTGTTCTGTTCTCAGCGGTGAAACTGGAGTGTCTTTTAAGAGCAAAACCTCAGCTGTAACACTGTCAGAGTAAGACAGAGAGTTACTCAATCCTGGGTTACTGGGTCTATAGTAAACTGCTAGCAAAGCCTGTCTCGTGTCCCCCACTTCCACCACCAGCCTTCACTAACAAAACAACTCGCAAAATCTCTGCAGAGGCTGAAAGTACATGAACCCTCCTTACTTAAGACTGATAAATGGATTTGATGGCTATAAGCAGTGATTTAATAATGTAGAATCACACAGCTGTTTTATTTGACTGCCCTTAAATAAAGGCTTCCTTTCCTTGTACTTTGGATTTTTCATTCCAGCATGTGAACAACCTACCGATTGATCTTTTCCAGAACCCCTCTCGTACTAATGAAGATGAGGTAGTTTTGTAACAGCAGGCAGAGCATCTTGAAATTTTCTTCATACAGCATTACACGCTAATAAAATGCTAACGATAATGAATTGGCTAACATTTCTATGTAATATTTCTCTATCCTTAGGTTATCATCAATAGAGGAAAATTTCAGGAATCTAACGTGTTTTAATACAGGTTTTTCCTCTGATTTTATAGCATCGAAGTGCCACCTTGCCACCTACTCTTTAAAAGCTTCAGCAGACTTACAATGCAGAGAATAGGCACCGAATAACCCATTTTTTTTCCCTGCACAGCAAATTTTATCTATAAATTTTGAATGTAAAGAATATCTTCTCTTTTTTTCTGATTAACACTTTTTTTTAGGAGTCAGAACTTCCTCTATTTGCTATATCTTACCTTGTTTAATATTAAACAGGGTGATAGCTTCTTAATTCACATTTTTTATTTAGTGAGAGTATAATGTCATCTGTGAAAGCAATGAGATTTTGTATTGGGAGAAGACATTTTTCATAGAAAATCTCATGAAAATCAACTGCATTTTTACTAAAGCCACTGAAAATTCACCCACATCTTTGAAACAAGCTACGGCTGTTAAAACTTGGCTCTTTAAACTAATGTACATTTCTATGCCTCAGACCCAGAAGGGCCTGATCCATCCCGAATCTCCCAAGAGATCTGAAGGGTTGAGTGTCCATGTATGAACCCACCAGTGAGGGCAGAGTGTCTCTTTGGGTGCCTGCTCCCATTTTAAGCAAAAATACATTATGCCATGCTAACTGAGAGCCAAAATACCTATGTTTTCCCCATTAAACCCTTCTCTGAAATCAAAAGGGAATTTAACTGTGAAAAATTGGCTCTCTGATTTAGTATTATATTATATTTTCCTCAGGTCAACATGCAGCACTGCAGCCAGAACTGATTACAGCTACTTGTCAGGAAGCTTCCAAAACCAACCAAGATTGTTAAAACATTGTCTGCATATGGTGAAAGAAAAAAAGTAATATATATATGTATTAGCATTATTTCTATAGTGACCTCCCGTTGCTATAAGGAATATAGTGCAGTTTTGGTTTTGCCCCTGTAAATCTGATGCAAGAGTGATACCGACAAACAATCATCCCATGGTTGTATTTCTATGTATTTTTAGCACATTTGTGGGTTGTATTATAAACACGCTAGTGATTGCACCCCTCTGGAATTATTCCTGCTGTTTATTGGTGTTAGCAACCTCAAGCTACATTTGCAAAGACGTGAGCAATTCCGCCTCTGGAATTTATTCACCCCTGTGCTTCATGCATCTTGCATTGACAGCTCAAGTAAACTGAACAGAGCATTTCTCTTTAAAGGTGCAGTGATTTCCTAAGTGCACGCTGATTTCACTATTGCCTGTTTCCATTTCTCCCGAAAAGAGGTAATGACCACTGATGATTTGCCATCCTTAGCAGGATGATAGATGGATCCACCATGTAGAGCACAGCACTTATTAAACTTCAGGAAACCATATATTTTCAAATCTTCACATAGAAATCTTTCCTAAGGTTCATATCTTCTAGGGACAACATCATGTTCTCCAGAGGATATCTGGAGATCTGGATACCCTCTGAATATCTCCTGGTAGAAACAGAGATATTATCACGGCTCTTCCATGGCAGGAAGGTGCTCCACAGGGTAACCACATCTATTCTGAAAGTTTACGTGAAAAATATATGGATTGTAAAGGAATAAAGGAGCAAGTATTTCATTTCAATCCAGCTACTGCAAACCCAGTTATTCATCCTGCTCCAGGCTGCTTGCATTGGTATATATGAGAGTTATTATATTTGTACTGCATTTACAGCTGCTGCAGGGACAGATTTTCCTTAACTCTTTCTTCAAATTTCGTGCTCTCCAACTGTCCAGAGATCAGTCATTCCCTCTCTTTTGATGGCCTTATGCTGGCTCCAAAATAAAACGAGAAGAAAATGGAATGCTTTTGGGGTTAACTGTGACAGTTTTTTGTTCAGGAGATGCTTGGGGAATACTGAATGAATGAAAATATTTTGAATATTCTCCTGTTAATGTTCTGCTTAATAGGACTATCTCCCTTTTACACTTAGATAATTAACATTTTTTTTTTCTTTTTGTTTAAGTGTCTTTTAACATACAAGGCAGGATGAGAGGTAAAATAACCTTTTTTGAAGATGGTTAACACTACCAGTGTCATAGATCTCTAATATGCAATCTCTTGCTGCTAACATCAATACACACTCACAGTGCACCCAGTGATGAAGGAACTGTTGCTGTGTATGCTTTGAATGTATATAAAGGATGATTTATTTTCCTTTCTGTCTTTTTTCTTTCCTTTCTGTACTACTTTAAAAAGTCATATGAAACCACAGAATCAATGCTAATGTACCACATTCTGTTTCTGGCCTGAATATGTAAAATGCAAAGAAATTCTGTGTTAAAGCTGCAAATTCCCTCTTTTACCATGCTGTTTGAGTACTGCAGGGGTTTAGACCGAGGGGATGATCTGTTCCTCCATGTGCACAGCAATAGGCAGATGGTTGATGATACCTAAGGATATTTTTTGTATGTTATAATATATTCTGTATGTTTTTACGGACCATTTTCTTTGGTTCTGATAAAAAGTCCCTCATTCACTTCCGAGATAGACAGAATTTGTTCCTTGTATGTGTCTCATTCTGCATTAATAGCAGAATGCTATGAATACCCCTCCTCTTCCCCCCGGCTTCTCCAATGGTATTCAGAATGGCAAATAGAAGGAGTATTTCATTAGGAAGCTTATTTCTAGTGCTATAATAATAATAACAATAACAACAGTAATAATAATTAAATAATTTAAGAGGAGACGAAAGATGAAAGGAAAGACTGGAGTAATGACAACTAAATCAGGTTGTTGCTGGCTCACTTTGCCTTTTCCTTTTTAAATCTGGTAAATCTAAAGAACTAGCACAGATGCAAAACCAAGACTGAAGGTGGGCGGAGAAAGCAGTTTTAAAAACCATGCAAGCAGGGATGAAACAGCTTCTGCAAAGGAGGGTACAACAACTAAATAGCTTCATTGAGCAAGAAAAAAGAAAAGGAAAAGCTGAGGGGACAGGACGAAAGGGAAGATGAGAACCAGTGAGAAGTCCAGGGGACCTCTGTGCACACATGGAACATGAGATTTTTTTCACCTCCCACGTTGAAACTGCGGCAAGCACAACAGCAGAGATTGCAGGAGGATACCCAGCATCTCGCTCTCTCTTTCTGCCCATCTTTCCAAACTCTCAGTCACACGTGCTCTCGTTTAGAGGCGCAGATGGACACGTTTTCCCAAACACACGCACGCACGTTCCCCCGTCATTTCCTCTGCCACCTCCTGCTCCCGGGGAGCACAATGACCCCTCATCCATCATTTTGTTCACTGAATTCCAGCACCGTGTCTCATCCACTGATTATTTTGGCTGACTTCTTTGCTGTCCTAGTCACAGTTCACCACAGACTTCCTGTATAATCAGACTTCTCTACCCAAAATATCTATTCCCCCCTACATCCCATCCCTTTAGAAACCCCAATTTAGAGACAGGGGGTGATCCTGAGCTATAGCAAATTCTCATGCTAATTATATCCACACTCATACTCTCTCATATTCAGCTTTCATGTTCACAGTTATTATGACAAACAGATCTGAGCTATTTTTGCTGTGTTCAGTTTATCATTA
The DNA here is from genome assembly GCF_036013475.1 of Columba livia. Lineage (NCBI taxonomy): Eukaryota > Metazoa > Chordata > Aves > Columbiformes > Columbidae > Columba > Columba livia. Next base: position 4,544,491 of record NC_088605.1, on the reverse strand, counting down.
TGCACCAAGGTTATACTTTTCCTTGACCTGCTCAACCCAGTCTAATATTAACAAATTGAGTGTTTATATGGGTTCCTTTCCAAGCATGAAGTTGATTAGGAATTTAGGAAATGCTGGTGATTTAAAGATTAACCTTTCATGTAATTACTGACATAAAGCAGAGCTATTAAGGTATTAGAACTATTCAGAGTATATTCCACGTGAATAAATTAAAAAAAAACACAACAAACCAAACATTTAGAGCCATGGAAGACTTTCCATATCAGCCTTTTTGTTTTACAGCAGAAAACCTGGTTAAAGGAAAAGACTAAGCTCAGTCTACCTCTGAAGTTATGTAGAGGAAAGCAAGGCTACAAAAATATTACAGAAACCAAGCAACAATCTTCTGCTGGCAAGACACAGCCTGTAATTGGGTGGGTGGCTGTGAAGATCTGAGATGAATGCTGCAGAGCACTGTAATTTTATTGCAATGTGTCTGCTTCAAAGCGAACATACTTGCAATACAATCTGTATTTCCCCGAGAACAGGGCAATTGGTTTTGTTATAACGCTAACATCACTTGTTGGCATTCAGACACAATTATTCAGCCTTTAAACTGATTAGTGTTGTTTGCTGGTGTGGTAGTTTGGTGAGACAGTCAAATGTAACAGGATGCACTGAAAGGAGGTTGGGGTCAAAGTAGCCAGATTTGCATTGCAAGAGTAAAAAAAAACAGTTTAAAATAAACATCAGCATTTCACCTTTCCCTCCACTTCTCCTCTTCCTAAAAATCCACATACGTACATCACTTATAGAAATTAGAGATAATCAGCAGTGGCTTGAAGGATAAGGTTATGTGTGTCTGTGCTTGGCAAACAGCACATACTATTCTGCTATGGCACTTTTTATTTTAAACCATTTCGCTGCTCTCATGTTCTTCACATCCCCACCAGACACAGTAACCACCGCTAGAAAGACGCCTTTCCACACGGGCACTATGGGAACATGACCGATTCCCTTCCATTTTGAGCTAACAAACATTAAATCCAAGATTTCTGAGGTAGTAGGTAAGTATAAAAATCTCCTTCATCACTGAATTAGTGTTTTCAGCACAGCAGATTCTCTGGCTGACATGGTTTAGACACTAAGCTCTGTCATTCTTTTATTGCAAACTTTGTCCTCGCTTTTTTCACGATGTACCTTTCTTCTAATAGCAAACCAGATTGCGACACCGGAGAGAGGACTAAAAATCGTATTTTCAGTAAAATCTGAGATTAAAAAAAATATGCACGGACATATCCAATTGATTTAAGGGTTTATCCAATGAAGGTGATGCAGCTTATATATCCCAAATCTCCCTGACGCAGCACACCTCTGTACTCTAGTGGTTACAACACGGAATGAGCAAATCTCCTCCTAAGAGCTGGGTGACTGCAACTTTAAAATGCTTTAAAACATATTTTCTCTCTAGTTTTTATATCTTCTTACCCGCTTTCCCATTTTTCATTCTCAGAAGCTCCCAGGCAGAGTGAATCGAAAAGGGGGTGGGGAGGGAAACCCTGAAAATCCCAAACTAAACTGCAAGAACAGTCCACAGCTATTGAGTTGCAGAGGTTTTGATTCTTTGAACAACTGCCAGCGCTTTGAAACGCATTTGCTGTCAAACATCTTCGCAAGATGAGAGGTACAGTCAACTACCAGGAGTAAACCTTCATCTGTCTCTAGTTCAGTGCCTCTCCTGACAATCTGCCTTGCTTAGAGAGCCTAGGAAATATTAAAGAATGTTAATAATAATAATAATAATGAGATAAACTACCAAGGGATTTATTTTCCTCCCTCTATTTTTTAAACTTGGCTCCGTACTAAAGTTTATCTTGACAGAAAATTTACGTCCCTGATCCAGTTTATTTCCCCAAGCAATTTTTCAACGGCAAACAGAAATTTGTGGCTGCTGCTAAAAGGTTTGCAATTCCCATGCTGAAGAGGCCACTGCATGTCAAATGTTTGCCTTAATTTCATGTAAATGTCACTCCATATTGGATGTTCTGTATTTCTTTGCAGCTGCCTCTGTCTTCGCAAACCTTCCCCTTGCACCGTAACTACCTTTACAAACAGCCCAGAACCCAACGCTACTGTCAGATCCAATTCCCAAACAACAACTGGATGTAACTGGATGTAATGAATTTATCATGTAATTGCTGGAGTCTAATAAATCAAATGTGAATCCTAGGGCCTGAAAGACAAAGAAATCCTGGAGACAAGAAAGGAGTAGAAGAAATGCAGCTGACATATTCTCTGCGGGGAAAACACCTCCCAAAACAAAACCAACTTTGCGTTGTAGAAGGTGGAGGGCACTGAGCATCACCTGCAAACAGGTGAATTACACGGGACAGAGAAAATCACTGCCAAAAAATAAAGGGGAAATTGGGAAGGGGGATGGCACCCATAGGAGATTAATCAGAATGAGAATTAGGTGGTAGCCAACATAGGAGAAACTCATCAGGGGCCAACTGAGGTGGTATTTGGTGAGCAAATGAGTCACTGGAAAGGTGTATTTGCAGTGGGGGAAACAGCAAGACATGCATTTCCTTGGAGCTGAACCCTGAGCTTATTCCTCTGTCCATCTTTGTTTTGTTGCAATGGGCTTTTTTGTATATTTTAAAAAAAATCTTAAATATTTATTGCTGTTACGCACAGAACTGGACCCTTGCAGATTGTGCTCTTTACTTTACGTCATATATGCTAAACCAGTAATTGTTTTGTTGTTGTTTTTTTTTTTTTTTTAAATGGGTGGCACTTCTATGCTGAAGGAAGCCCTATTGTATTGGCTTTGTGAATGTATTGCTCTGATTCCAGCAACCATTCAGGATTAAACTAGGTTATTCTAGTGGGTGGAAAGAAGATCTTATCACAAAGTTCCCCAAAGTAGTTTTATGAATTTATACTGTGTATCTTTTAGAAAAAAGGGAGTTGAAAACTTTTTATATCCTTTTTTCCCTGGTTATGTTTTCACATTCTGTACCATAATCTGGCCCCAATCTGTCACTTTTCATTAGCAAAGGAGTCAAGCTATGGTTGTTAATGATAACTCTTAATGAGGATTTGATGACTAAGTCCTGCAAAATCAAATTTGAAGCAAACACTAAAATCTATCTCAAATCTATTGTTTCTAAGTAATAGAGATGTTGGGAAATAAAAATGAGAGTGTTTAAAGCAAATGAGACATTTAAAGCAACAAATCAGTAGGTCCAAATAGAAATTAAAAAATAAACAGTGTAAAATGAAGTGGGGGAGCTGGTAAAAATGAAGATAGATTTCTTGTAAAAGTAGCTATTGCACCAAAACATAAATAAGCTGCAGTTCCACTAATTGAGAGCTGATTAGAGATGATCATAATGGACTGGTAAGTCTTATCTCAATAGCTGTTAAGTTCATTTTAAGATTTATGAAAGTCTGTAATACCATACAACAGGGATAAATTAACTGATAGCCTGTGGGGTAACATCATGTTTCCATAATAACCTGTGGTCCTGAAATACCGTGATGATATTTTTTAAAGTGTTATATAAAAAAGGCAATTTTGGATTTGGACTTTTAAATAGTTTTTGACAAAATGCCTTTAAAAAATATTGTTTCCCAAAAGATAAGGTCTATGGTCATGGAAAATTAGCTGAACACCCAAAAATACAGTGGTCTTCTGCTCACTGTGGAAATAAAAATGCTAAAGTGTGGTCCCAAGGCCAGGGATGCTGAATCATCCAAGCCACAATCAGGAAATAAATGGCATTTTTCAAGTGACAGATTATTGCTATCACAAAAAGTAATGAAAATCATGAGGGTGTGCAAAGCAACTTCCAAAGGCTGAAGATTATATAAGCTTTGATGGATGAAATTCTGAATTGTCATATACATAGCAAAAGACGAGATGTAAGGCAAACTGTTTATCCATGCCTTGGAGAGGTAACTTATATGTAACATTGGACAACTGTTTTTCTGGATATTGCATTGAAAACCCCTGCTCAGCATGCAAAGAAAAAAGGAGAAAAAAAAACGAAATAACATCTCAAATCTATACGTAAGAGAACAGCTCTCAAGAAATTAAATAGCTCGATATAAATCACTGCTATGCTTTCAGAGACAGAACAGTCCCCATTTCTGTTAAGGATAAGGTAGGAAAGGATAAAACCGGTGCATAAAGCTAAGCTACCAACGAGTAAATAATAAATGATTTGGAAAAGTTTGTACGTAAAGAAACAGGCAAAGAATCCAGACCTACAATTACAGCACAAGAGCAAATCGTGGATCCATTCCCCCTCTAGCGGCCAGTCCACATAGGGCCAGTGCAAAAATAGAATCGCAAACAGGAAAAGCAACGCTCTGGCAATTGATTTTAAAACAAGCACACACTCTTTTTTTTTTCTTATTCCCCTCACAACTTTATGCTGCTCCATTTTATATTATTATTATTTGCTATTCCTCACTAAGCTGCCTGCTGCATTCCTGTGTTGTTTCTTGTCACTACTTAGTGCAGAAGGTGTTTTACAGCAGAGATAAATTGTTTTGTGTGCTATGCTTGTATCTACAAGCAAGAAGAGGATATGGAGTGTAACAGGGGCCCATCCAAACTCAAGCATCAGAAATAATCACAAATTAAAAAAGCAAACTTTGAAACTCTCTGTACAAGACACCAGTGATGCAAAAAATAGGCACTAAAAAAGGCGCAGTTGTACAGAATTAGGAATACTGAATTAATTTTGTAAATCAAATTTTAGAGTAAAAATGGTGCTTTTTGTGACACCATGGCACACCATGGGGTGGAAACCGTCCTTTTAATTTCCTACTCATGGACCAGTTACTGAATTCCAGTGTTCCCAACCTGCACTGCCTCAGTCACTTGAGGAAACTGAGGCCAGATGAACCCTTTGCATCCCCATGTTTCAAACACACACAGGTTCTCCTTGGTCAGTTACTTCTTCTATCAGCTGTAGGACAATGCTAAAATTGGAAGAAACCCCATTTTTACCAACTTCTCTGCGTAACGTAACAGACCATTTTGTGTTCCTGTCTTTTCACAATCCTACCCTAGAATGTCTTGTGGTCTGAAGGAGCTGGGATGCTGCTAAGGATTGAAAAGGAGCTGTACTCTATTTTTGGTTGAAATAACACCAAACATTTTGTTAGGATTATATCTTTTGGTTAAGTTCCTGTTATCTACCAAAAAAAAAGATATATATATATAGGTATAGGGAAGATGAGCAGTAACAAGCGATTATGTTTTTCTCTTACAAAATCTTTCCATCAGTTCAGTTTATCAGCCTCTTCTTCAAATACCATCCTTACTAGTGTATTTTTTATAGATATAGGATAATTTACATATCATATAGACAAATTAAGGAACCCTAAAAGTGATCTGCTAAGAAATTGCCCAAGAATGTGCTTCTAATTAAGGCTTGTAACACACTATGCACTCTTGTGTGCATTTGAATAACTAAAGCATGGTTAAATAGTGTGGTACTGCCCTTCTATAGATTATTCTGAAATTACCTGTTAACCACATAAGAACGTGCCTTGCTGCTGGTTTTTGGTGAGGACTGCTCGCTAGTTTAGATGGAGTTAAGACCTATTATTTTAATGTTAATTTGAATATGTTGTTGTGAATTTGTTCAACTGAAACTAGAGAATAACACAACAAGACACAGTTCGACTTCTTATGTCGAAACTTTAAAAATGAACCCATTTCCACGGTGTCTTAATAATTTTACCCAATTAAAACTATTTCGAAAAAAGGCTATTCAAATGATTTCTGTATAACAACGTAAGCAGTTTGCTCTTCCAGCGTAAAATTAATTCATTACTATCCACAGTCAGAGCCACTTTGAGAGTTTATCCCTTACTGATGCGATTTCAGACAACTCTTGTACTTGTAATACCTGCTGTCAAGAGAGATTCAAGAGAGATTCCTGTATCCAAACTAGCGCAGTCAGCAGGACAAGGGCAGTGATCCTTCCCCTGTACTCTGCATTGGGGAGGCCACACCTGGAGTATTGTTTTCAGTTCTGGGCCCCACAGGTCAGGAAAGAGATTGAAGTGCTGGAGCGGGTCCAGAGAAGAGCAACAAGACTGGGGAAGGGACTGGAACACAAGAACCATGGGGAGAGGCTGAGGGAGCTGGGCTTGTTTAGTCTGGAGAAGAGGAAGCTTAGAGGTGAGCTCAGCACTCTCTAGAACTACCTGAAGGGAAGTTCTAGCCAGGTGGGGATTGGTCTCTTCTCCCAGGCAGTCTGCAATAGGACAAGGGGCCATGGGCTTCAACTCTGCCAGGGGAAACTGAGGCTGGAGATTAGAAAGCAATTCTTTGCAGATAGAGTGGTCAGGCATTGGTGGGTTGCAAACTGGCTTAAGGAGAGAAGCCAGAGAGTGGTAGTCAATGGTGTGGAGTCTAGTTGGAGGCCAGTATATAGTGGAGTGCCTCAGGGGTCAGTACTGGGGCCAATATTATTCAATATATTCATTAACGATTTAGACGAGGGAATAGAGTGTACTATCAGCAAGTTTGCTGATGACACTAAGCTGGGAGGAGTGGCTGACACACCACAAGGCTGTGCTGCCATCCAGAGACCTGGACAGGCTGGAGAGTTGGGCAGGGAAAAATTTAATGAAATAGAACAAGGGCAAGTGTAGAGTCTTGTACCTGGGCAGGAACAACCCCAGGTTCCAGTATAGGTTGGGAAATTACATATTAGAGAGCAGTGTAGGGGAAAGGGACCTGGGGGTCCTGGTGGACAACAGGGTGACCATGAGCCAGCACTGTGCCCTTGTGGCCAGGAAGGCCAATGGCATCCTAGGGTGTATTACAAGGGGGGTGGTTAGTAGGTCAAGAGAGGTCCTCCTTCCCCTCTACTCCGCCCTTGTGAGACCACATCTGGAATATTGTGTCCAGTTCTGGGCCCCTCAGTTCAAGAAGGACAGGGAACTGCTGGAGAGGGTCCAGCGTAGGGCAACAAAGATGATTAAGGGAGTGGAGCACCTCCCTTATGAAGAAAGGCTGAGGGAGCTGTGTCTCTTTAGTTTGGAGAAGAGGAGACTAAGGGGGGACCTTATTAATGGTTATAAATATATAAAGGGTGAGTGCCATGAGGATGGCGCCAGGCTCTTCTCGGTGGCAAACAATGATAGAACAAGGGGTAATGGGATCAAGCTGGAACACAAGAGGTTCCACTTAAATTTGAGAAAAAACTTCTTCTCAGTAAGGGTGACAGAGCACTAGACCAGACTGCCCAGGGAGGTTGTGGAGTCTCCTTCTCTGGAGACATTCAAAACCCACATGGACATGTTCCTATGCGACCTCACCTAGGCGTTCCTGCTCCAGCAGGCGGATTGGACTAGATGATCTTTTGAGGTCCATTCCAATCCCAAACATACTGTGATACTGTGATTGGAATGGCTGCCCAGGGAGGTGCTGCACTCACTGTCCCTGGAGGTTTTTAAACTGAGATTGGCCATGGCACTTAGTGCCATGATCTAGTCAATGGACTGGAATCGGACCAAGGGTTGGACTTGATGATCTCTGAGGTCTTTTCCAACCCAGTCGATTCTGCGATTCTGTAATAAGGATATAAGGAACTGTAGAGACAATTCACAAACAAAAAAGGTACTTGAGTACTATGGGTATGGGTGCAAGTAGAAGGAAAATCTTACAGAGAAACCTAAAGAAAATGGATTATTTGCTCAATATGGAAAGACATCCATACTGATCCAATAAGGACAATTTTTTTTTTCACCAATACGTATATATACAGGCATATACATATTTCTGGCAATTACAGCATGTATTGTACAGTACAATATGTGTTACAGTGTTTGAGCACCTAACACTGGATGGGAATTCTTTACCTGTTTCTGAAGTGCAATAATATCCTGAGTTTCATCCAGGAAATGCATATTTCATACATAGAACTTACTCTTCTCAATCTTACTCTGTCAAAATAATCAATACTTATTTTTCCTAGTTTTTTCCTCACAATAGAGAAAAGGCACATCCCGAGTTTTCAGCGGAAGAACCAGAAGTTTCTACAAATCACAGAAAAAGGGCTTCTTCAGATTGAGAGCCCAGTGTAATCTGTGATTTCCCTTGAATGCCATTACTAGGGGAAATTGTCAGGTTCCAGACTAATTCATCACTTATTAATTAATAATATGGACACTTATTTTTTCATTACAGATAACACACATTGCAGGCTACCGGAAGCATCTTTTATTGCTGAAGTTATCTCAAAGGCTCTTCCCCAAGATCTGCCACAATTAAAAAAAAAATACTCAGGAAACATTCAATCATCTTCTTAACGACAGATCATTTTTCCTTTCACTAAATTAAATCTAAAAAGCCATTTAATTAAACTAATAATAACTGCATAAATGATGACTGAATGACTTTAACCACACAAAGAATTAGCACTATGGATGCTCTCTACCCAGACACTAAAATATCTCATGGCAATGATTTACCACAAGGATAAAAAACTTAATAAAGCAAACTATTCAGAGCAGGTGTTTCTTATTTATAAACCAAGCCTCTCTTCAATATCCTAATTTCTCTGCATTTTCAATAGCACATTTTTACCTGTGTCTTTCTGTAGCACACACAACAACAACAAGTTGTTCAGGTGCTCTGCAGAACAGCAAACAGCACAAATTCAAAGCAAAGTCCGGAACTGATTTTAGTCAAAAAGGACTAAGTTTTAAGCTAAGTTTTAATACCTGCTTGAACCTCCTGGTGTGTCTTAAAACCACTACTCACTGCAGCTTTACAATATATAGTGCATGCATACATTTTGTGCAACTTCTGCATGATCTTCAACTGTACATTTACGGACTATTTGCAACCAGCAGTAAACACATAGTTGGAACAATTTATTTTTAAATAGTTTATCTATTTGCTTCTACTTTAGAGGTTTCATCTAACATATAGCTAACCTTGTAGAAGTTTTTATTTTTTATATTTTTCCCCCTTCTACGAGTTAAAAAGAGAAAGTTTCTTTCTATTTCAAATACAATTTGCTAAGTCTCTTATGTGTGTGTATTCTGTGCTTCCAGAGAATTAAAGAGAAATTTTATCACAGAAAGAATAGGAAAATAGATTTGCAGATGCAGCAATCTTGTAAAACCCAGAGTTAGAGTTCAGAAAAGCATTTGCACTTTCATCAAGAAGGAGAAATAATTTCCCAAATTGCCCCAAGTCTCTTCCTACCGAGATTAAAAGGACAATGATACAACTCCTACATGACTCTTTTCAACTGCTTATAACAACAGACCAGCTTCAGCTCCAGTCCTGCGATTATACTCTCAGGATTACTTCATGTCTGTCTCTTGGTTCCTGTGTTCATTGATGTTGGGCTGTTTTTGCAAGGTGAACACAAGTTATTTCATTCAGAGGTGTGAAAAAAAGAACTGGGCCTTGATGCATTAGTCAGGTTTCCATCACTACAAAGTAAAGCATCAATTGGGATTAAAACTCTAGAAATCACATTTTTTGAAACTCTTGCCAACTACATAATTATGCCCCAAATGATTTTGTGCCAGGTGGCTTTGGCTAACAGATGGAATGGTATATTTGTTCACTCTTCAAAAACCAAGCTTCATTCCAAAATCTGCAAGCCAGAAGTATCTAAATTATTGATTGACAGTTACATATGCCTAATAATTAATTAAACTCTAGCTACAAATTGCACCGAGTCCTGTGAGTACTTAAGAGGAAAAA